>NW_017100108.1:0-15336 GCF_001412225.1 Nicrophorus vespilloides | reverse complement strand
CTCGGAGGACCGTAGCTCGAGCTAGGAGCACCGTTACCATTTCCATTGCCGTTACTGTTGCCATTTCCATTTGTCGGTAAACCATAAGTCGAGATGGGCGCACCGTTTCCATTTCCACCGTTACCATTTCCGTTCGGTTTTCCATTGCCGTTTGCGGGTGGTAAATAAGAATTGGAAGGCCCACCGCCGTTGCTCAGGGGTGGCCCTCCGCTATAACCATTGCCATCACCATTGCCGCCGGGCCCGATGGGTGTGCCCGGTTGGAAACCAGGTGGTCCGTAAGAACCATCTGATTGTCAAAAGTAAAAAGTCAATTGAATTAAAAGCATCTCCCAAACAAAAAATTAACAATATACAATAACATTTGAAATGATCGATGAATTGCTAGAGGCTTGTTCGGTCACCTAAACTAAAAAAGCATGCTGTACTTACTCGGCGGAAGATATTGTGGGGGAGGTTCGCAAAGGACGAAACTCAGACAGACGATGACCAAGAAACACTGTGTCATTGATTCGTTAATATCTAATTACCAATTATAATTTTAATTACTTTACCTTAAACATTTTTGATAATGATATTTTCTTCTCAACTGGAAAATGGAACCCTTCGAGTCAACTGTTTGTTTGTTGCTGATTGGTATGGTTGGAGCGGTTGTGTTTGAATGAAGTGGCTTTGATCCCCTTGCCACTTTTATACTAGCCGCGATCGTGATTCAATATCATGTATTTAGTACATACGGCACCAGTAAGTTTTTTTCTTTTCTTTTCTTCGTCGTCGTCTTCTTTTTATTTGCCTCTCTTCGGTGTCCCCATCTTCTCGCTCCACGCAAGAGAGGATCCTCTCTGTCATCTCTGATTTTCAATCGGGGGACTCGAGTATCGCACATCGCGTACCCAATTCCCAGAGGGTACGCCGAACCGTCTAAACTAGATTCCTCTCAGTTTGCGAACGCGATAATTTATCGTCATCGGCAGCCCGAGGTGGTTGGGAATCGAAGATGTGGCGAAAATATTCAGTTTATGGAAAACGCACGCACCGATAATTTCTCAATATTGACGACAATCACGTAATTGCGCGCATCAGAAGCAGACCATTTTCAAACGGAGAGCAAGGTCTCCTCACCCAGCTCATCGTTGCACAAAAAATTCTAATTCCATTTTTAAATATTTCTTCTTCTTCAGAAGTCCACGCATTGCGAAACTCCACATCTCGCTATATTAGTTTCATTACCATTGGGACTCATTTATTCTAGATCAATTACATCTATCCACTTCTTTTCCAAGGAACTTACAATGGAACACTTCTTTTTAATGATGAAAACTCTTACGAAACAACGTGTCTTCTTTATATTTTAATTCATTACCATTTTTAGATTCATATATAATAAATTAGAGTTAAAAAGATAAATTATCAATGGAAAAATAACACAATCTTGATTCTCATTTAAATTAATAAGCAGCAACCTAATACGAAATCTATATAAAACGATATTCCAATATATATTTTCGTTCATAACTGTAATAAAATAATTAATTCCTGTCATCTACTATGTTGCATTCAATATAACGCCACATTTGTAGTAATTGATGCACGTAAATAAAATTTAAGTGGTAATTGAGTTATTTCATATTTAGTTTTACAGATGGACATTTTATTGCGTGATAGTATATTTACATTAGGAGAAGATAAAAACTAATTTTGCAATAATGTATAATAATAATGAAAAAAGCAATAAACAGTCAAGACAAAAAATCACAGCTATAACAAACAGCACATAAATTCTAAATTAGTCAATTAATTGTATATAATTATATGTATTTTATAAGGCAGATAATTATTTTTTTATTATGCAGTAAATATTTTCTAACAACTCATATAATCCTTTCCAAATAATAATATGTAAAGTATTTAAAAATTGAGACATCATTAACTCATTGCATATAAAATTATTAATATTACTTATATAATAATAACATTTATTGCAACAAATTACCATTAATACAAACTCAACAAAATAACATAATAAGAAAAATAAAACAAAACTGAATTGCTGCAAAGGGCTACTGACCATACGTATTTCTGCCCTAAGAATATTACATTTTTGCTCTTAAAAATCCAAACATAATATGTTATAGGCTATTAAATAATATTGAATTATAAGATTGAATAATTAATAACAGTGGCAGAAAATAGTAAGTTTTATTTTTGATATACTTTTAATATTCCCAAGAATGGTTAAACATTAAATCGTATAGTTTGTGACTATTTTATCATAACAAACCCTTTTCCGTTCTTAAATATTTGGGTACAATCATAAAACTTAAATAAATAATCGGTTAGAACTTGCACATATTGTAAACAGATTTCATTTCACCGAAAAATTGAAATTTTTGAAATGGTCCAGGGAAAAATATTTACTTCCTATTTATTAACTTTAAGAAAACTCTAGTTGATAATCTATGAGATCAGCACTTGTATAGTTGACTTCTCAATAAAACCACTGATCTGTATAATAAAACTAATTAATAATGTTGCATTTAATATTCATAAACTAAGACTTCTCTTTTTTTCCTCTAAGACTTTGCAACGATATGTTATGTGTATGATAATATATTCTAATTGTAATAATAATTTAATAATAATTTCTAATTGTAATGAAATTTTAAATTTTGTGATTTAAATCATTTTTGGTGTAGTTTGGTGGGTTATAATCAACGTTTCTCAACATTTTTGACGCGCGACTCAACATATCTAATTTGTATTTGTAAAGCAACCAAATTGTTAAGGGTATTTTGACAGTTCCTCGCTTTCACACTCGGAAATCAAACATAAAAATATGTGTTTTCAGTTCAGAAGTTTTTATTATATCTCGTTACTTGCAAAAATATCATTTGAGTCACTATTGTTTTTAAAATTTTTATATCTGTTTTATTAATCTTTTATTAAATATTATACGTAAATACGTTGCTTTTAGCTGCTTAACTATACAGGTATTCCCCGACTTACAAACTCCCGGACTTACAACCCAATTCTAAAAGTTCTAACTTATTACAATGAGATATATAGTGATAACAAAATTAACTGTTCAAACAAAAATTGATAATTTCTTTAATCAAATGTAATATGTTTGGAAGATACTATCTGTTTTGTTGCATTTATTTCTTTTATCGTTTTTCATTAAATAATTGTTATGTCTACATTGAAAAATATTTGTAAGTAAGTATTTTGTTTATTTTAATCTATTTTTTCAAAATTATACAGTTAATAATATGGAATTTAATAAATATAAAAGTAAAAACCATGATAAAGTGTGGGGATACCTGTACTAGTAATAATCAATAAATTTAACATTAACAGTTAATAAGTTATGTGTTTTATTGTATTTAAAATGATTTTCATCCTAATATTACATAATAATTAATAAATAAATGTAATAATAGTACAAACTAATGTATGTAACTAGTATACCCGACTATTTGAACGGTAACGTACTGATTTTATATATATCTAATGGGACTCAAAATATTATCCTGCGAGACCACTTGAATATAGCCAACTTTAAAGTAGAAATTGAAAAACTGATAAATTGAACTTTCAGGTTTCTAGTTCGTTTTAAATGATGAATTTATTCTTCTTTAGAAACACTACAAATATATGACAAATAAAAGAAATAAATGTTAAGTAGTGCTTTAAACTAGGGTTTACCAAACTATGTTAATTGGTGTTTCGTGAAAATTTGGAATTAAATAATTACTAAATCAATAATTAATGTTTTATTTCATTTTTTTAAAATTTTGTTAATTATGTGTTATTACGTACTCTACAAAATAAAGAAGGTGTTCCGTGATATTATCGGGATTTACGAACTGTTCTTTTACAGGAAACCCTGCTTTAAACAATAAACATTTATTTATTCTTTAATTATATTTTATTGACCAGAATATATATAAAAAAAACATAAATTGCTATTCTGTTGCACTCCTATGTCCTCATGGATAAAATCAAAGTGTAATAATATTGGTTACCCTATAGACCAGGGGTGGCCAGCTTTTGTGTACATAAGATCTACCTTTTATCTTAAAAATGCGTTGCGATCGACTTGTTGTGATATGCGTAGTCTAAACGGGAGAGAGTTGTAAAATACATGCTATATTTATATATCTACTTATGTAAAAAGAACATAATTACTTTGTATCTATTTCGCGATAGACTAAAATTGGCTTCGCGATCAACTTATTGGCCACCCCTCCTGCTATAGACTGTTTTTAAAGCAAACCATGTCGATATTTTATTGTTGATAGTTGTATTTCGCGTTGATCTTTGTCGAATTTGTTCCTTGTTTTTTTTTTCGTGTTTGGCATTTTAAAATGTATGAAATTTTTAATTAGAAAATATTTTTTTTACATCAGCGTTATATTATTTTTGTTCAATATAACTTTTTTTTATTATTCTGTACGACAAAGCAAATGCTCTTTGCTCATCGCCGGAAATGAAACTAATTTGCAACCGTGCTATTGCAGTGAAATGATATTTGTCATTTCGATTCTTAAGAGCAGCTGTGTTACTATAACCTTCAACAATGACCCAGTATATCACGAAATTCACTCATCATAATTGTCACTAATTGGGATTGTTCCATTCCCCAGCAAGATTATTCAGGTAAATGAATAATTTGATCTGATAAACTTTGTTTTTTTTTCTATGACTCATTTTGAAAATAACATAACATTTATTAATTCAAATTAATTTAAATTATATAACTATATAAATGGGAGTTAATTTGTTCTATATAAATAATAATGCAGAACAATTAATTTCAAGAAATGCGTTGCTGCAACAGATGGAAAGAGATTGCCAATTTCCATATGCATGAATCTTTCTAATCCAAGGTTTTTCCTCGTAAAGAAATTCTCTAGATTACACGTAATCCATGCTTAAAGAGAAGACGAACGCGTCTGCTCGGCTGCAAGCGTTTCGTGTTGTGTTCCTTAAAGATATTTAGTATGAAGTGTGCAATCGAGATGGTTTATGATACAGATACGAATGGAACATGTCTCTATCGTGTGTTTCAATTATTTATTTCACCTTGTTTGTTTCATTTTTTTTCTCTTCTTTTCATTTTTTTTTTCTATTGCTCCTCTTCGGGTTACAAAAGAGGAAAGAGACGGGATTTCACGAAGATGAAGAGCTGCCGTCCAAGTTTGGTGCGCGCTCTCCAATTAGTCCCAGACTCAGCACGTTTGTAATTTTCGTTTAGCGCTGCTTATTCACTCATTCTTCTTTTTCTTCCTTTTTTTCTGTAACTTATTTTGCTGGCAAAGAGCATCGCTAATTGGAAAAGTCCGTTGGTTCTGTGTTATGCCGCGCGCAACTCTGTATATGCCTTTTTTATTCGCTCTTTGCAAAATGATATTTATTGCCGATTCAATGGAATTAATCCCACTGGCAATGAAATCCCTGTGTGCAATTCTGACAGGAATTATGAAATGGAACGCTTTCAACGGATTTCTGCGCATCTCGTTTCTTTTTTTTTAATGAGATAATATCGAAGAAAAAGTCTTTTCCTAATTGATTTACTTCGGCAGCAAAAACTGCATCAAAATGTTGTAAATATACTTGGGCAACGATAGACACAAATCTACACAAAAGCTTGAAAATATTTCATTTCACCTTAGAAAGTAACTACAGCAATCCCATATAATGAGTGCAAATAAATCATGTGTATGAACTAAATTGCTATGTCATCCATTTGAGAAGTAGTCAGTAGTACCATTATGTAAAAATATATTTCTTTACATCAGGATTATATTAACTAAATTGAATTAATTACTAATGCATACGTTAACAATAAATTAATTGCCAATGGTTACTGTTATGTAATATTCCATCTAAGATGTACAGGTGAGATAAAGGGTAGTTATAGAATACCAATGATCTAGTTCCTTGGCCAACGGAACTAGAGAATACTTCCTTTTTTATTATAATCCTATCGTCACTATTCGTAACTTTTATCGCCATACCTCCGATGTACATAACGTCTTCACCATCCGTAACATCTCATCATCAACATCTATGAACTGCAACAAGGGAGAACTCCATAAGACCATTATCGTAATTTTATCCATGTTTATCATTTCTTGCTACAACAACTACCCCCACAGTGCTATCATAGTACAATCATATATCAATTATTTATTCTTATTTGGTGAGATAACAACGAAAAAGTTGTTGTCACTTTAATGCTGAAGTGATACATACATTATAATATGTCATTATTTCTATATCATCAATTATATTAAATATTATTTATATAGTTATTTAACTGTTTAATTTTGCTATTAAAACGCAGAACCATTTAATCTGGTTAAGTGTTCTATAGCAGGAGTTTTCAAACTTTTCCGGTTTTTGACGTCCCATATATCAGTCCCAAGTCATAACATTGTTTATTTATCATTTGATAAATATTCATTTTATTTGTTACACATGTCAGTTTCACAGTTAGACTTCAAAAAAACCGTAGGCTGCGAACAACATTATACGTATTTGCTACTAATTGATCTCTTTTAGATCTCATTCCAAACTTAGTATGACAATAGCAATAACTATAACACCTCACTCAATAAGTTCGTGGGATGACTATTAAAAAAAACAACTTTTGGGCAATTTTCGACTTTATTCATAGTCTCCTTCAAGTCTCCATTCATTGTCGAATTTGGGCGACCAGAGCGTTCAGCATCATTTGTGTCTGTACGAGCGCGTTTATAATCAGCAAACCACTTCTCTACCATTTTTCTCGACGGAGAAGGGTCCCCATAATACTTATCAAGCCATTTCTTTGCTTGAACGGTATTTTTTCAATTAAAAAGGAATGTTTTATCAACACATGAAATTCAGATTTTACCATTATTTTGGAAATTACAAAAGTGTGTCACTAAAACCACTATAACTTGTGTCAGATTGCCATGAAATTTTGACAAGCGTCTGAAGGTTGGTACTTCCTAAAAATCATATGGATTTGTCGTTAGATGCGCCATCCTATGAACTTATTGATTGAGGTGTTATAATGTAATAGTTAGTTTTGCAAATGCCAAAATACTTATTTTTGTATGCCTTATATTGTCAACAATAAAATCGAAAGTATTTAAATTCCTCTCTTAATTATCTAGAGTTGATATCTAAATACCACAAAAATAATATTGAATCAAATAATAATATGAGAAAACGAAATCAATGGATACTTGAAACAATTTTAGCTTTCAGAAATTACAAAAATATAAACTTTATTAAAATATATCATGTCATCTTTTTATGCGGTTATATTATTTTCTAATTAATGAACATTGAGGTGGGACGATGAGTTCGAATAACTCTTCGTGTCCGTCAGAGGCTTCGTATGGCTCGTGGTCTTTGCAAAAGACGAGAAAAAGTGGTCGTCCAAAAAAACTTCCGCCAAGTCAAATAATATAATCTTCAATCTTCAAGTGCCCAGATATACCTGCTAAAAGCCAATCATTGCAATCTACCAAATACCTCAACAAAACATATCTAAACAACTAAACCAACATTTTCTCACTGAGCACACCAATTCGGTGAAATCAGTAGTCATCTCACACCTTATAGATATGCAGGGCCGTAATTTGTTGATCTGAAACTCAAAAAAATATTTTTTTTAATTATTATTATTATAATAATAACAATTTATGGGGCAAAAAATATAATATAATATAAAAAAAATAAATTAAAACAACTTTAAAATAAAATCCCGGACGATAGCCCTTTCGCCAGATTACTTATTGTAAACAACAATAACTAATAATATATTATTATTAGTTATTATTAATGTATATTAACTAATAATATATTATGATTAGTGTATTTGATTTTGTTCAAAAACAACTACAAGGAATTCTTTCCATACATCAATTTACTATTCTTCACTTGATGATCTAGACATCCGACATAACTTCAAGAGCAACTAGTCGTCAGATCTCCAACTTTCAAACTAAGAAAAAATAATACACAAAGGAATATTTTATAAAAATATTTAACATTTTCTTGCAATAAGAAGTTGCTCCACCACCCTCGATTCCTGTGGCAAGTGCCAATAATATACTCATGCGACTTATAGCTGCCCAACAACATCAAATACACCAAATGTCAGAGTCCTCATAATACCCTTAACTGTACATCGCCTCTGTCATCTTAGTGCGCTGTTTGCAATTCGGAACCGATTCGAAACCAATTCCAAATGATAAAATCAAATCAATGAATAAAAAAAAACATCTATATCCCCAGATCTGTCATTAAGAACATTAGGTTGCATCAACCTATTACATGACCACTACATACATTAACAAATTGACCTCCCCGAAGCAACTCGATGGAGCTGCTCTGTTTGAACAAACGGTTCATTGTCAATTACATCCTATGTTTTTATGTTTAAACACACTTTTAATATATTTTTAATTTATGGAATGCCCTTTTATTTATATTACATACTACTTATAACTTTGCTCATTATAGAATGTTCCTTGTTTTTTTATTGTATCTTCATCTTTTTTTAAGTGTTTGTGTAAGTTGTTATATATTTTATATACATTTTTTTAACTAGCGCGATTTGACGGTAACTTGGAACAGCTAGGAAAATTCCCGTTTCATATTTATAAACCTAGTATAAACTCTACGGACTGAAAAACTACGGTTGATAGCCCTTTGGTCCTAAATGGACCAATACAAATAATTAAATAAATAAATATACCATCTCAACTTTAATGTTATATAAATTAAGATATATTCTAATTTAATTATCACCATGGATTTTATTTTTGGTAAGTTTTGTATAATTTTTATCAAATAATTAATTGTAATTGTGTAATATGCTATAGGATTGACAATATTTTTTATAAAATGACAGAATAACATTAAACCTTGATTATTTAATAAATTCTTTATAATAGATTGTAAATTAATATATTAATATAGATGGAATTTAAAGTTATTGAATTTTTTTATACATTAAAAATTATGGTTCGAGTGTTCATCTTCTACTTTTTTCGATGCTGTTAAAATTCCTACAGCTAAACGTGTAATAAAATTAAACGTTTAATGGTTAGTAGTAGTGGTAGTAAGTAGTATTATGATTGTCGTTAATTGGAATCGTCCAAATATGTGACAGGCGTAGTTAGTTGGATTCGCATCGCGTACGTTCATCGGCCTCATCGGCGACGCGACGCGCATCGCATCGAGCTGTTATATAAAAGGCATTCGCAAAACCGTTTCCTGGACAATAAATTCCACATGGAGACAAGAGAATGCGGCTCGATCGCATCCCTATGGGATGTGCATTCGAAATTGATGTTTGGATGTGGCTCCCACGCCAAAACAAGCACCTAAACAAATAATGATGATACTCGTGCAAACTGTAATGCAATCTATCGACTAATTAATATTGATATCATTAAGAGATGTTATTTTTACAGATCCTCTACTATCTAAGAAAATAGTTAAATCATAAAAATAATTACAATTTCATTAAATAATATCAATAGTGTAAGTTAAAATATACATCTATTATTTGACACAAAATATCGAAATTAAATGCAACCAATCCGTTTTTTTTTTGTTTCCATCAGAACTTGTAAAATCAAGAAATACTTCTTGTTGTCATTTGCTTCAAATCAAATAAGATGTCAATTAATTACGAAGTTTTATTCAGTTGCAATCAATATGATTTAAATAATTATGTAGTGTTAATCCTGTTTTACGAATCATATTTTTCTGTAAAGTAAGAAATATGTTCTATAGCAGTGTTTCTCAACCTTTTTGACCCAATATTTGGTCGCGACCTTAGATTTAGAACCATTGTATTATAGATTTTTAACAAACTTTTGATTAAAATGATTAAAAAAGTATTGTCATTCAATTTTTTTTAATTAAAAATTGTTTATATTTGCAGCCTTTCTTTACCCAATTTTAAGACCACTACTTTGTCATTTTCATCATCTCGGTTGTAATTTAGTAATCTCTGCAAATCATTTAGTATTTTTTTAGTTTATACATAAATTTTCCCTTGGCTCCATTCATCAATGACGCAACTCCCGAGACAAAGATAAACTGGATGATGCCGCAATTGACGAAGAAGAAGTGTCTTGAAGTCGTAGGTGTGTATGCGAAAAAGCGTTGATAAATATCTTTCTCGGATTTTCCTCTGTTTCTTTCCATCAACTCGCGAAAAATAAGACTCCAAACGACGTTCACTTTCCGACTCCAAACACAAAGACCGCTTCTGTTTCGTCGTTATTTTCATGCTTTTTATTTTCTTTTCTAAATCCTCTACCGATTTGATTTGATGAGCCAAGTCGAAGGATAGCATTCTAAATCGGAATCGATGTCAATTGCTGGAATTTTCATTATGTCGATCGTTTTGTAATTGCCGATGATGATGGACAAGAAGAAGAAATCACTGTTGCTGCTGCATGAATAACACATAAATATTTATTTCTTCTTCTAAGTATGATGGACAGCATTTCAATTAAAATGTTTCAGATTTTCAGCGAAGAACGTGCCGAGTAAATGGATAATGAAACAATTTCAAGATTTACATAACCGACGCTCTGAATCGGGATCGAATTAGATTGGATTCGATCCGCTTTGATTGATAGATTCTTTTTCTTATTCAGCGATCAATGTTTCAATTAATGTTCCCAATGTGATTATAATTAATCCATCTTTATTATCGTAGCTTGATTTATTAGTTGTCACATTCCCCGATTCAAATTAAATAAAAGTAATACAAGTGAAAGTTATTGGATTTATTAATTCCATGATTAAAATTAAAGTTTACGTTTCTAATATTAAATAAAATAAATGTTGAAACAGATAATATCCCGGTCTGTTTCAAATCGGATTAATCAAGGAATTTAAAACCGTATAAAAATAAACAGCACAAAGAGACAATACAGCATTTACAGCACAAATGCTGTAAGTCTCTTTGTGCTCTTTGTGCTTAAAGGAAAAATCGATCAATTATGTAGAAAAAGAAAATTTTACTATTTTGTAGGATTTATTTTGAATAGATTTAGTTTGTTTATTTTATTTTATTTTTCAAACCGGACTATAATTAATACAGATCTAAGCCGCACTACGCGAGGTATTTTTGTAGATATAAATGATACAAGTGTTACTAATTAATAAAGAAATGTTATATGTCACTCGTTATATCTTTGGGATGATTCATCATTACCAACGTGTTGAATACTAAACAATGGATGACTTTTAAGAGAAAGGTCAATGTTAGAATGGGAAGACCAGTGTTATTTTGAATTTGAATTATTAATTCACAAGAATTATCATTTTCAACTTTTTTTATCTCACGTGACAAATAGTTAAGCTTCCGCCGCACACTTAAATTGTAATTAATCGATCTATAGCTCTTCGTATCTCACTATAGAAAAAATATTAATGATTAGTTTAATTAATAATATCCTCTCACAATATACCAGTGTATCTGAGCACATCGACTGAAAATCATAGTTTTAGAGAGAATAGGGCCTTAAGGACTGAGAGTATACTTAAATAGGTTGCATAAGCGTTTCTCAATGTATGACTTGCGTGAATTTTATAATGGCTTGCGAAAAACAGCTGTCAACCAACGATTTAGTAACATACTCTTCTTTAGTAAAATAACTCTCTGATGTATGAAATATTATTTATAGAATGATTGTAGACAAGCAACATTTAATGTATATGTTAGGTTTCAAATAATTAATCAATTAATATCCTGTCGTATCCCAGGATGGAATATCTGTGGAATAATTTGTAACTTTGTCGATGTGGAGTCGTAGTGAGTTTTATGGTAAAGTCTAGATTAAAGTTAGTGTATTTAATAGTATTTATTTATCAGTACTCCCAACCTTTTTATCGCCGCGAACCGGTTGACGTTACACCAAAAAATAAATATCAAATGATTTAAATCACTAGATTCTAGTGAGTTTAAATAAAAATGAAATAATTTAATGTTCCTTGGGTGGCCCGGTACCGGGGATTGGGGACCACTGCTCTAATACATCCATCGCCAACTGTAAGTCTATGGACCACTGGTGGACCGCAGAGTAATTTGAATATGTTTTTTTTTGGCTCATTAAGTAGCATGTTTATAAACAATCCCATGTAAAAATAAGTGTATGTTTTATTTCATATTTAGAATCTCATTTTTATATTGAGTTTAGTGGTCGGTGAACTCAAAAAGGTTGGAGACCACAAGGTTCCCAAACTAGGGAAAGTTAATAGGTTAATACACTCCGGTAATGAATGCTTTTTCTATTTTTTTAAATAAAGAAAGTGTTCCGTTGTAGAAAATGTTTGGGAAATGCTTTTCTAGCAAATTTCTTCAGTACTGCGCAGGCTCAGATAAAAGAATAAATATCTCCAAAAAAAAGACACAGAAGTAATAAATCGGTTAAATCAACGAACAAATAAAAATGGAAGTTATAAACATTTTGTTCTGAAATGTGTAGATGCAAAGAGTGAAAAAGAGCTGAAATATCACTTTCAAAGCACAAGATCGCATAATTCTGAGACCAACAAAGATGTTAAGCAATGACAAGACAAATATTTGCAAATTGAGAAGACGTTTTGGAATAACTTCGACCATATTTATAAGATATGTATTTGTATTTCATGTATCTATATGAAGATCTTCGTTCATTCATGACAAACCATGGAGCCCTAATAATATTTCTTAGTCATTTTGATTGGAAGCTTTGTATAATTTGTATGTTCGATTTACGTTATATATACGTTTATATATAAGTAATTTATTTTCCACTGATAATTCTGACCTTTTCCCTAGAAGCCAGTATACTTTTCTAAACTTTATTTCCAATTGCTCCCTCTTAGCCTGAATGTGATCTTTCCAGGTGAGTCTTCTGTCTAGATGCATGCCTAGATATTTGACTCTTGTTTCTTTGGGCAGATCTTGTCCATTAAGTCTTACAGATGGGCAGGTGTCTTTCTTTAGCGTGAATGTGATATGCACGGATTTCATTTCGTTAACTGCTAAAAATATAAAAAAATAATAAAAATAACTTACATCTGAAACTGCTACGGAAAACTGTGGTTAAATTTTGATATGCTTTGTTTAGGTTTTAATTCAGAATTACTCGTTTCGATATTACAGTAAAATAAAAATAATAATTATGTATTAAAATATATTTATTTTTCAAGTAAAAAACATATAAGTTGAATAAATGTAAAATACAAAATGTACAATAATACAGCTATGATTAAATTAATAATAGTTATTACATATATATATATATTATACATTGAAAAAAAAAATATAAAAAATAAAGATTAATTTATATTGACAATTGGCAATTTTTCTTCGGAAATCACATCATATAAATAATCACAGAATTGCTCCAGTGCTTCATAGTTGATAGTAAATTTCCAATGTCCTTTAACATATCAAGGGCTCTTTTTTCATAATGTGTTATATTATCAAAATATGATTTAATATTTTCACTATTATCACAAAATACAATAATATCATTGATGGCCTCCGAAGTTGGAATAATAGTCGAAGTTATAACATTATTTACTAACAAACTCCACCTGATATATATTGTAGAATGCTTATTTAAAACATTGTTTTGTTCAATAGTTTCATTCAGCATATGAAGAAACGTCTTATGGTTTAACAAGATTTCGTTTACTTTCATCTTTAAGATTTTCCAAAACTCGCTTTCTATCTGCAAATACTCTTCTCGCCATTTCTGTATATGATTCTCGGTAATTAATTCAATCTGTTGATCATTTCTATTCATGTTATGAAAGTGATAGTTCAGATCTTCTTGCCTTTTATTTTCAATATGTTTTAGGGACTTTGTATCTTCTTTCAGAATTTCAATAAAATTCTTTATTTTCAGCGTCAAGTTTTCCATCATAATAATTTTCATTGGTTGCTTCTGTTATTGTTCAAGAAATAGTGTTTTTTTATTTTTTATATATGATCATGCCACACTCACATTGCTTTATTTTGTAATTGTATAGTTTTAGCTGTTTCGATTGATTGACTTACCGCGGTATAGTGATATTGAAAATTTTAGCTATATAGACGTTTTTTCAATTTAAAAAATAAATACAATTTAGAAATAGAGATAAAAGCAACAAGTAAATATTAAATTATGACGATATTTAGTGAATATGATTTGAAATGAAAATACTAAAAAATACTTATAAAATATTCTGAACTCATCTATTTAAAATATTTCTTTAATAAACTTTTATTGAATAACAACATACACATATGAAAAATAATTTAATTAACATAACATAAGTTATTGCATAGAAACGTTTTGTTATAATTCTATATATTTAAAATTTGATTAGATTAAAAACTGAAAGGACATAATGATCATATTTTTTTTTATTATTCATTTTGAAATATTCATGGACAATTAAGACATATAAATGAGTAAATATAAAACGTCGATGTTCTGGTTATTAATCTACATTTTTTATTGAGTTTTAATTTTAATACATATATCCCAGTCTAATCTTTACAAAAGGTCTTAACTGTTGAAAGGAAAAACTCCAATAATTTTCAATATATTCAAAGCGCCACAAAGAATTTCAGTACAATCTTGTTTAAAACAGCTGAAGGTTAATCAATTTTTGTAAAAAAAAGTAACACGATAAATATTTTCTTCATACAAACACTAACAATAATTGAATACAGTATAGTTTTCGAAATAATATTCTTTCCTCAAATTCTTGTTCTTTCAATTTAAAATAAATAAAATAGCGGTGATAATTTACTACAGAAAAAAATATTTTATTCTACTTATTTTTATTTATCAGATGTTCAAAATAGTTTCTGCAAATTTGCAACAAGTTGAAATACCTATTCACTTAAATTAAAAATATGGCCTCAAGTTGTACCAGTACAAAGGAATATTATAAAAATATTTATGTCGTGTAATTTTATTCATAATCTGTTCATCAATTGAACATGAGTAAATTTAAGATCGCGGTGGATAGTTACCATTATGATGATTTGATTTTTAATTTGTTGGTTAGCTGTCATCTTGTAGGTTAACTTCAGTAGTATATCAGATGTTAATCAGCTGCTATCCTTAATACTGTCATTGTCCATCGCCTTGGCTAAAGGTCCATATGCTGAACCTCATTCATTTCACGGTCCATCTGTGATGAACCGAGAGGGCTCACAAAGGGCCTGGCTTGACCAGGATTTGAACCTGTGCCCACTAGCTAGGTAGCGTTATCTTTCTAATAATATTATATGGATTTAAAAATGCACACGACAAAAGTCAA
>NW_017100107.1:327462-338977 GCF_001412225.1 Nicrophorus vespilloides | reverse complement strand
GTGTTACTTTCACAGCGACAACATGGCCTTACCAGTCTTACGTCTACATTTGGATTCATTTGCAATGAATTTCACAGCAAGTAAGCTTAAAATAGATCAACAAGTGTCAGCAAGAAATTTAGGCGAGTTGGAGAACTCTGTGGAAGAGGTGGAAAAAAGGACGAAGATTGAACTGAAAGCATGGACTGTTTTTTACGTGGAGACTAAAAATATGATTGAAATTTTCAAAAGATATAGAAATCTGATTTCTAGCCAAATTGGAAATGCAAATAATATCGAAAATGTTCAATCGTTGATAAGACAATGGTTGTATAAAATAGATAGTATAATCAATTTGGCTAGAAATCTTCATGATAAGATTAAATTCGCAAAGGATGATTTCCGTGAGGACATGGAGTATGAAGAGTTAAGTGGTATGCTATTTATATATGAAGATATTTACGATCAATTCACATTCACATTCAATTTCTTGAACACTAAAAGCGTATGTTTCTTGAACGAATTAACAAACACTTTTCATACAAATCGGGATGAAGATACGTTTGCCGTTCTGTTTGGCGTTGAAGAAATGTATTATTGAAGTAATTATTTTGTAATTATTTAATTAAACAATATCTTGTGATCTAAGTGATTTGCACAGTCGTTCAATATTGTAATGAACATACATATACCAAGACTGTCCACACAGTCAATTCATAGTTAATTTTCTTGCCTAGTCATATTGATTTGATTGTATTACCCATATTTATTTCCTTTTATGTTATTTATTTATTTGTTTTTTTATTTATTTTTTTTAATTTCAAAATACTATTTTGCATGTTTGCAAATAATGTATATAAATAATTGTTTTGAATGAAAGTTATTAATAAAATTATACTTTAAAAAATTATTCAAAATATGTATTTTTATTTTACATCCTGCAAAAATCTTGTCGTCGAAAACGATAGAGTAACTTAGAGAAGATAGATAAAGATGATGGAATATGTCGATTTTTTAACGTTGTCACTTTTTTTGACCAGGACTCCAGGAAAGAAAGAAATAAAATTGATAAATAACTAGCAGTAAGAAATGCCGATGTGTTAACGAAATCAGTGAAAGAAGTGCGAGCGAGTAGAATATGTTGATTTTTTAACGTTATCACTTCTTTTGACCAGGTCTCCAGGAAAGAAAACATTAACGAGTCTATCCGTAGTACATTTGAATATTGTATTTGTGGATAAAAATCATATGAAATAAATATTAATTAAAAACTATAAAATTATTATGATTCTTTAAATATATTTCAATTGAAAAATCGAAAAATATACACAAGAAAAATACAGAGCTTCTATATTTTTTTTTTGTTTATTACGTAGAAGTTTCAATAAATTATAAATGGTAAAATTTATTATATAACAACATAGAAAGTCATCCGAAGTCATTCCGTATGAAGTATTATATTTATTGACAAAGAACAGCTCCAAATAAAAATATAAATTATCTTTCGTTACATTATTTTGTTACAAAATTGTTTTGAAAACTTATATTTCAATATATTTATATAACAATAAATAATTGTGGCCAATAAAAATGGTAAATTAAATTTTATTTATTGAATAAATTCTATTTGTATTTTAATTTTAATACTTTTAATAATATTAAATTAATAGAAACCAAACTTTTTTTAATTGTATCAAAATGTAATAATAATAAAATGAAATTTACATTGCTGAATCCAACTTAAAGTATACAATGCAACCTCGCTTAACGAGCATAATCTAATGTTAAATTATAATAATGCAACTAGAGTGAGTACGACTAACTCCATTTGTAACTCCATTATTTCGGTTATAATACCGAAGTGAAAAAATTAAAAAAAAAAACATTATTTAGTCCAATCAAATGAATTGGTTTGCTATGATGGACCACTATTTTTTAAATATTACAATACCTCGTATAGTTTGGCTTCGATTAGTCCGGTTTAAAAATTTTGTAATAAACTAAATTTAAAGGTATAACAAATAATCAATAAAATTTGAAAAATGAGAAAAAACATTCAATATTTTAGTAATTATTTCATTCCAGGTTTTTACGAAACACCTATTACCAGGAACATAGTTTGGGAAAGCCTGGTGTAGATAAAACATAGCTTAAATTGCTATGGGATAAGCCCAAACCAGTCATTGATGGATATAGCTTCATCAATAATCAGCATCATTTTTGATCCTGGATCGACGCTGCTAATTCCAATTGTAGGGGTCTAGATTTATACTGTTTTGGAATCTACACAGTTACTGATTGGGAGAGGCATACAATTAATCCAAATTAAGTTTGGGTTAGTTGTATTTATTTCTATTGACAAAAGTAAATTTACAACATAAAAAAACAATCATAACATTATTTATCAAGAAATCACAAAGAACAATCCTAATCTTGTGAATTTTAAATTTCAAGAAAGGTATTAATACTTATCGGTGCCATTATAAACTCAAAGAAAAAAATCCAGAAAATTGTTGGTTTGTGTAAGTTTAATATTTCCATGTATTTTCAGGTAGATTTTTTGCCTATAAATACCAGGTAGCGAAGGTTGAGTCTCAGTTGTAGATTTAGTGTCACAGTGAAACATGGCCGTACCAATCATACGTGTAAAGTTGGATTCATTCGCAATGAATTTCACAGTAATTAAGCTTAAAATTGATAAACAACTAGCAGCAAGAAATGCCGATGTGTTAACGAAATCTGTGGAAGAAGTGCGAGCGAGTGAATTGAAAGCGTGGACTCTTTTCTTCGAAGAGACTAATAATATGATTGACATTTTCAAAAGATATAGAAATGTGATTTCCAGCCAAATTGGTAATGGAAACAATTTTGAAAATATTCAATCGCAGATAGGAGGGTGGCTTAAACATATCGATTGTCTGATATATTTTGCTAAAGATCTTAATGATACAGTAAAATTGGCAAAGAATAAGTTACATAAGGATATGAATTTTCAAGAATTGAGACCGATTTTCCGCCCGTATGATTATTTATACAAACAATTCGTCAGGGTATACAATTATTTAACCAAATACTGTTTATTTTTCATGGACCTATTAACGCTTGAATTTCGAATTCTATGAATAGAGGGAGATGAAGACATTCATTGAAATTGAAAAAGTACATTGCATGTAGACATTGTAAATTTTGTAAATAACATTTATAAACACAAATAAAAGTATGAAAATAAAAACAATTATATATGTTTATTCTTTCTATATTGTATTTTAAAAATATTTTAATAATCAGATGAATGTTGTAGTTTGAATTTAGATAAAATAATTAAAATTAAATTAAACAATGGTTTTGTTATATTAGAGGAGAATTTCTGAATTTGGACCTCCCATTTATTTTAAGTTAAGTAATTTATTGATATACATAGAACAAATGTTATTTTTAGTTTCGACATTATATCAGGATTTTTGTTATCAAATCAGAAACAGCTTAAAATAAATGCGTGGGCCCGGTTTGATAAATAAAAATTATGCGCGGGTCCATTAAAAAAATCTCGTAGTCAAAGAAATATCTTCTGAATAAATTATTTACATATATTGATTGAAATATATTGATGTATATATTAGTGATGCATTTCCGACTTTGGACCATTGCTTTTTTTCATATTTTTAATAAAAATTGATATAAAAAGACCAAAGAAATATTTAAATATTCAAAATGATATTAGATTTCCTAAAACCTTTTATTTATTTATTTTTAATTTTATTAAGTATAAATACAGAAAAGGTTATTATATTCTTTGATCAACAAGAGTGATGGATTTTCTCGCAGAAAACATACGCTTCAGTCTCAAAGCACAAACAATTTACTCATCCTTCTCCCATCTCCTATGATACATAGAGAACATAATAAAAAAATAAAAACACACATTTAATATTGAAAATTTGATGATTTTTATTACTGTTACTTTTTCCTGGATATTGTTTTTAAAATTAATTGATTAAATTTAGGTTAATGCTACAATATTAGGAAGCTTTGAAAAAACAATTAAAAATATTTTAATTTACTAATTTTAAACTATGCTATTAAAACTAATATAATTAACTTTTGTAAAGTTAGTATACTTTATAATGATCATAACATAATTTCATCTTTATATTATGAATTATTTTACAGTAATAACTCGTATAGTTCAGATAATCGGTTTTGCCAATATTCCAGACTATTTGAAACCGAACTAATCGTGGACATTAAATCAGGTTAAAAAGCAACACAAAAAATTCTTTACTGTACAGAGAAAATATCATTTGGTTAATGGTTAAAATAATTTTGGTTAATGATTTTTTTTTTATAAAACTTTTAACATACTATAGTGAATTGGCACTAATAATGTTCCTAATATATTAAACATAAAAATAAACAAATCTGTTTCTGATTTATGAACTAAATTCGATTTCAGTTTGTATTTCGTTCGATTAGTTCGATGAATAATTCGTATAAATCTTATCAACAAACATGATAGGAAGTATTGTTTTTCGAAGCCATTTAGAGGAATCTGCAGTTGCAAACTAAATAACTGGCAAGTTCTGAACAATGTGATCCACTGAGTACAATAAACTTTGGTTATTATCGTAGCATCGCTTTCATTGGCACAAAGTTGTCCTGTTTGTAATAAACCTGGCGTGATAATTAATAAAGGAAGAGAACAGGATTACTGCGACTGGTAACCGTGCTGTTTGCAGGATACATGCATCCTTTGCACACTTGCAAACATTTATGCACAAATACTCGTTTATCTCCGTCAGGCGACATTAATTCATTTTTATTTTATCTGCAGAAATGCAATTATTTAGAAGAATAAATAATGGTATATAATTTATAGAACTCATAAAAAATGAATAATTATATGAAAAAAATATATGTTAATGTTTACCCCTTGATAGTATCCAAAAATTGTGGTAATTAATGATTTTATTATTCAATTAAAAATTAATTTGATTATTCTTTGTTATAAAATGTCGATTAAAATAATTAAAATTACTTTGACAGGCCACTTTACTGTCAAAGAGGGAAGAGTTGTCAAATTTGGATAGTCAGCTTCAAAGCTATTTGACTTTTGGTTGATTTTGTAAACAGCAAGTGTTTTTCATTAAGAGAAAAAACTAGGTAAGAGCAAGAATTTTATTTTTATTTGTTTTGCAACAGCGTGCTACAATAAAAAAAAATGTACTTTTTATCAAATTATTTAAAAAAAACTAAAGTTAAGCTACATTTTTTGCTGCATTCATAGTACGTTTAATTAAATTGTTTATAAAAAAAATAAATTGAATAACGGGTCTATATTGGAAGAAGAGTAGGTTTGATTGGACCGATTAAAGCATATTTTATGTAGCAGTAAAACCAAAGTATTTTTTTTTTTCATCCTGGGAAAACAAGCTGCTTTGATTGTAACGGTTTACAGCTTAGAACGTTCCTTTTACACGTACAAAATGACATTTTTTTGGAGAAGATTTCTATGATAATGTAATGGTTTCAAAACTTTAATTGCGTGAATGGAAAATTTTGCACATGGAGTTGTAAAATCATCCACTGTCAAACTAGAGCTGTAAAATTTTCGAGACCTAATAATCTTGTAAAAATATTCTCATTTTCCAAACAGGTAATTTTTAAGTACTATTATATTTTTTGACCAATAAATTTTTATAATAATTATTAATATAAATATGGATGAGATTCTTACAAATCAATTAGAAAATAAAAATAATTTTGTAGAAAATAATGGAATATTACTTTTAATAATATAATATATTGTTATTGTATTTATAATTTTTGAATTTGTAAGTTATTGTTGCAAACATTCAAATATTTCTTTAAAAAAATGTGCTTTCAAAACTAACAACCATAACAATATTTTCTCGAGAATTAAATAATAATATTTAGGGTTTCCTCGAAATTCTTTCTTGAAAACTGCAATATTTTAGAAAGTTCTTAAAAGAAAAAAAACCTTCGCAGGAAATATTCTAGATTACCGAGAACTAATGCTTTCAGGTACTCTTTTTCAATATAAATATCGAAGGTAGGAGCCAACGAAAATTCAGTTATAGTTTTGACTTAACAGAGACAAGATGTTGTCACTCCTACCATATAGAAAGCTGGAAACGTTGGAAAATAGTGTATTAAAGTGTCAAATGAAAATCGATATACAGATCGAAATGAGAAGTGGTAAACGTTGCAAGGGTATATTCAAAGGGGTGGTAATACCATCCAAAATAGAACCGATACCGTGCAAAAATTATACGGAGAGTGATAGTGCCTGGATAAATACAAGAGTAAAGTTGGAGATTAATTTGTGGACAGTGTTCCAAGAAGAGATGGATAAGTTTATTTCCATCTTCCAAGACTATGCTAAGTACTTTAGTTACGATTTGAATGGATTCGACATCCCAGGGAAAGATACATTTTTGAGGTCTATAGACGACATGGTGAAATTGGCAAATCTACAGCTCAATTTAGCGACAACCGCCAAAGATCAAATCCGCGAAGACGTGAAGGACCTGAATAAACTAAAGGGAATGTTTGCAAACCTGGAAATATATTTTCAACTATTTGGATCTAAACATGTCAATTTTATAAGAAAATGCTCAAGGTGGATGGAATCTTTAAGGAATTTGCTGTTGCAAGTACAAAAAAATTTGTAGATATTCGTCTGAATATTGTTTTTGTTACCAATTTATTGTACCAGTCATGTTTTTAAAATTTTATTATACTACTATTATATAAATATGTTTTAAGTTTTATTTGTCTATATCTTGTGACTGTTTTAATAAATATTATCGTATTATTATAATTATTATTGTTTTACTTTTGCAAAAGTGAGAAAGTAATTCTGGTTTTCATAACTAGATAGCATTTGACATTTGTTAGATATTACTTTTAGGTAATAAACTAACTATTAAAATAAGTAACTATTCAAAATTTATTAGAAAATATAAATTTCACTTCAATTTTATTTGTTTTTTATTTGAAATTTAAAATCTCTAGTCAAAACATATAAGTCAAAATCAAAAAACAAGATTTTGACTTATATGGCTAGAGATTTTAAATTTCAAATAAAAAACACTTATTGATTGAAATTTCTTTTTGAGAACACGGAATTAATATTATTAACATGTTAATATTTACATTCCTACCTATAAAATTGGTTGTTAGAGCTTCATTGTACATTACATAATGGCAATGTTACCCATACATTTATTGATAAGTTTTCTTCAAAAAAATGTTACTCTAAGCAAGGAACTAAAATCATAATCATTTTTGTGTCGTAGACCCCTTGTCATGTTTTTCAGTTTTGTCATGTTTTTCTAACTGTAGTGAAGTTTAATATTAAAAACCCAAACAATAAAACACATGTTAAGTTTTATACATTTATTAATTAAATTTAAATTAAAACTACTCAAAATAGGAGATTCATAACAGCGCTGAATCCCCGTTCTAATAGATATGACAATGGAAAGGAAATTAAAAATTTCCTCGCTATATTCCATAATACGGGATAAGTAACGTTTTTTGCAGCCAGAATTTGTAAACAAATCTGTTAAATGGCGATGTCTGTTTACCACTTCATTAAATTGTCTTTTAAAATTTTATCTTTAGTATCCAGAAATTCTAAAAAAATCTCAATAAGTGCAAAAAATATTGTCAAACATAAGCCTTTCGACAGCCAGCGTACTTCAGTTTGAAGAAGTAATTGATGAAAGTGTTCGTCATTTTCTTCACACAACTGCGCAAATAACCGCGTATTCAATGCGTTGCTTCGGATTCGATTTACTGCATCAATGACTAATTTAAGAGATTCATACAATCTAACACTCAAATTTTCACCTTTAGAGTCGGTTGTTAAAGTTCTTGCGAAGAGCAGTACTTCGTAGATTTCTTGATTCATAATAAAACGAACATATGCCAATAATAATGCTGCATTACCAAGTAAAGTTGACTCGTCCAGTTATATAAAGAAATAGGACGTTTGCAAATAATTACACAAGAAGCTTTCAATATCAGAACTTATTTCATCAATACGTCTTTCAACAGTATTGTTGCTTAAGGGAATTCTTTTAATGATATCAGATGCAGGTTTGTGTAAAACAATTTTTAAAACCTCTTCAACGGCAAAATTAACTTCTCTCCTATAGTATGCGATTTTCCGGATTTTGCTATAAGTAGCGAGATATTGTAAGACGCCCGCAAACCATCATCGTTTCTTTGTGACGTGGAAGCAAACATTCTGTCCAGCGTGGGTCTCTTCTGAAGTTTATCTTTAATAACAAATTATCATGTGTAAAAATTCACTGGTTCCACTTTAGCAATAATACAAAATTTTAATTTTAATATAGAGAAGTATGTTTGAATATTAAACTACTAATAACTGAAGTCATGATTCGCGTAGTTTTTCTATCCTTGCAAACTACGAGAACAAAACTAAAATGTAATAAAAAATAATATGCTTACTTTTGTCCGGCACTCTCAGACAAAATAACACTGATTCACTATAATTTGTATGATATTTTCTTAGCACTTTCCTTTTCAAGATTCAGGAAACGAATAAACGTATTTGTCTCACATTCGCATTTGTGAGTGAAGCATTTAATTTTCATAACAATAAGAACAAAAAAATTATGTGTGTTTACTTTTTCATGTGTGAATGGTGTGTTCGCGAGGAGTATTCTGAAGCTTTAAAAAAATTGTTTTTATGTTTTGTTATGTCCAGGTTTTAACAACTTTAAAATGTATTGTATATATTTTATAAACATATATAATATTTTTTTTTACTTCAGGTACTTTTATAAATAATGTATATGTTTTTATATTATAAGATAATATAATGTAAGTAAATAGGTACTATCAGTGTATGTTGAGATCCCCATCGTAGATCCCCATTTTCATTTCATAGACCCCCAAATTTTTTTTTCGCTGACGTAGACCCCTTGCAGGCTGTCATCGACCCCTGGGGATCGATATAGACCATGTTGGGAATCACTACTCTATAATTTAAAAATATACAAGAAGATAAGTAGAATCTCCATCAGTTGAATTAATTTGCCAATACTAAAACTATTGACTGAAGATGGTATATCTGTCATGGAGATAACGATAATTTGAACAAGTTTGTAAACCGTTTATTATTAAAATATAGTTGTATGTCTTGCCTTCGACCATCTTTGTAGTGAGATTAAAATGATAATAAATGAATATCGTTATTACATTTTCACCAATGTTTCTCAGTTTTTTTTATGAAAAATTATTGCGAAAATAATAAGTTTTGTGTAACTGAGATAGATTTAGAGATATTAATTTTAAGAGATTACAGATTTGTACGTTCTATTTATATGAACAAAATGTAAGTGTGTACGTGGGGTTGTAAAATCATCCACTGTCAAACTAGAGTTGAAAAAGTTTGTAAACCTAAGAATATTCTGAAAAATAACATCTTTTTCCAATAACGTATATGTCCGTGCACTTTTCATGGTCGATAGGCGATCCACAATCATATGGGTTAATGATAGATTTATAAGACTACTGAAATTATCATACCAGATATTAATAATTCTCAATAAAATGGTTGACCACAGCAATGTACTACAATATAGCTATGTCGCTATAGATGGCATTATAGGCATGTGTACCAAATGTCATTGGGAATAATTTATTTCTGCTATTACAATAGATGTCATTCAAACTTCATAATAAATGGTGGGTGCTTTTCTCAAATAAATATTTACTTCCATTTTCCGAGATTGAAAGATACTGAAACGACGGGTTTTCACGGGAAATTGTATTTAAATAATAAACATTTGATATTATACAAGATATTTAATATTTTGTTAAATACAGAACCTCAACTGAATTATTAAATATATCATCGGAATTTTTTGTGATAATTGTATTAAAAAATGAAGAAAAAAAAAAGCGTTATGATTCTGGCGATCTTGAAATTATAGTCAATAACTATTTATATGTGTATCTTATTTCCTTCGTGTTGTTTTATATATTATCAGGGAGATCAAGGGTGTTATGCCTTTTTAGTTTACGAGAACTAACACTATTGACTAATAAATTCATTGCTAGAATATTGGGATACTAACTAATTTGTTATCAGGAAGCTTGCATATCAGGGTCAATGTTTGAGTTGCTCGCTGTTCCCCAACCCTAGGTACCATAGTTTCACGCCGGTTTTAACACTGCCTTATATATTAAAATTTTATTTTCCAGTAATAGCTGCGATTTTCTCCCAATCAATCAGTATAATTAAGCAAATTTTATTCCTACTTCCTTCCATGTGAGTCTGCGATCTAAACATTAAAGCTAGGTATTTGGCATCATCAGCTTCTAAAATAAAATTATTATTTAAAGTAACTTTAGGATGGATGTTACGTGACAAGATTTTGTTTCATTAGTTTTAATTCTCCATTTTTTTTAATCATTTTTCAATTTCGTTCAAGCAGTTTTGAATTCCTTTTATTGCAACGATCGGGTCTATTTCCAAAATTACTGTATAAGTTGCAACAACAACAACAGAAGAAAAATAGCGGTAATGATCCAACGGGACTACTGGTAAATAACCCGTACTCCGTTTTAGCTAGTCTGCCAAACGCCTCGGAAGAGTCCCAGCCGAAAGTCACACCAAATATTACTAAAAACCTAAAACCACAACAAAGCCACCACCGTTTTTCATCCCAGACGTGGATAATATCAATAAACTAATCAAGGACTTTTATACCGCCGGGCAGAATGCGTACACACTCAAATTGGTTGGGAAGACACAGGTGAAGGTACAAGTGAATGGTACCAATGACTTTGAAAGGATTCGTGCGCTAATCAAAGAGAAATATATCCCATGCCACTCCTACCAGAAGAAAACTGAACGCTCCTTGAGGGTCGTTTTAAAAGGTATGCATTCCTCATGCAATACCGAGGACATAAAGGAGAAAATTGTAGCAAGGACTCGAGCAAACAACTTCCTACGTTCTTTGTTAAGCTGAAGCAGGCAGAAAACAACAAGGACATTACATAATGTTGTGTTTCTGTTGCATCAAAAAATATCATTCGAAGCACCTATTAAGAGATGGGAAGTACCGCAGTGCCTTCGGTGCCAATGCTATGAACACACAAAGAACTCCTGTTCCAATCAACCGCGCTGCGTGAAATGCCGGCAAAAGCATTTTTCAACTGAGTGCAGCAAATCACCAGAGAATCGGCATCCAACCAATCAGAGAAGCTATATGATTGATGTTTCAACTCATGGAACGAATGTTCGCTCTCATCACTGAACTTGTCAAGAAGTTGAAATGATTTATTAACAACTGAAAATAGCAGCCTGGAACGCCAACAGCTTGACACAGCATATACAAGAGCTCATATGGTTTATAAACACCCATAACTTGGATGTCATTTTGGTTTCTGAAACTCGATTCACCAATAAAAGCCATGTCACCATCCCAAATTATACGTTTTATGCGACGGATCATCCTGATGGTACTGCACATGC
>NW_017100107.1:315160-327443 GCF_001412225.1 Nicrophorus vespilloides | reverse complement strand
TTCTTTGACATTCTAGGTAATCGCTTCATTGCTGCTGGAGACTACAATGCGAAGCATACCATGTGGGGCTCCAGGCTTACAACAAGAAAAGATCGAGAGCTACTGAAAGCTATACAATCGCGAAACCTCACGCATCTATCCGCCAGTAAACCAACTTACTGGCCAACTGACAGGGCCAAACAACAGGACGTACTGGATATCGGCATTGTTAAGGGTATCTCCAACAACTATCTTTCCATAGACACAAGTTTGGACTTATCATCCGACCATTTGCCAATACTTGTGACACTGTCTTCGGAGATTCTGAAACGGGATAGACCACCAACCCTGAGTACGAATAGAACCAACTGGGACCAGTTCAGAGGATACCTTGAGACAGAGTTAAGGACGGATACTAGGCTGACACCAATAAACAACTCAGGAACTTATTAGAGAGCCAGAGCAACGAGGCGCTTAACGAGTATCTTGGTAGTATGTCTCCTACTGGAAGTAACAAACACTTACTATGAAAGGCGACCAAGCACACGAAACAACCGAAACAGAGAGAGTCGCCTCTTCGACAACCGCATGGTAGCTGGGCGAGGAGTGACAAAGAGAAGGCGGAGGTGTTTGCTGACCATCTGACAAACGTGTTTCAACCTTTCTTGGCAGAACTTGCAGGGGAAGAGGAAAACGAGATAATGGAATTTCTGGGGTTTCCATACCAAATTTCACTTCCCATTGCTCAATTTAATGTGAGGCAGGTTAAGCTAGCTATACTAGAGTCAAAGCTAAAAAAGCGCCAGTATATGACCTGATTACAGCAGAGGTCTTCAGGTAGCTTCCCAGTATCGGCATTAGGGTAATAACGCTTATCTTCAACGCAATCCAGAGACTCGGTACATTTCCATCACAGTGGAAGGTACCCCAAATCATACTCATCGCTAAACCTGGAAAACTAACGGGCGTCTTCATATAGACCCATCAGCCTCTTGCCGGTACTGTCTAAACTGTCCGAGAAGCTGTTGCTGTGAAGACTGAAGCCCTGGCTGTTGGATAGTCATCTCATTCCGGAACACCAGTTCGGATTTCGTGAGCAACATGGCACTGTAGAACAGGTGCATCGTGTGGTGGATGTGATTGGCAAAAGTCTTTCAGGAGAAGAGGTATTGCTCTGCCGCTTTCCTCGACATCTTATAGGCGTTCGACCGAGTATGACATGGAGGATTGCTACATAAAATTAAAAAGTGTCTCCCACATGAATATTACGTCATATTCAAATTGTACTTGACCGGGAGGCACTTCCAGGTCAAGCACAAGGACGAAGTGACCTCACTACGCCCAATCCTCTCTGGTGTTACGCAGGGAAGTATTTCTGGACACCGTTGTTCTAGCATCCCACAGATACTCCAAAGAAGTCTGAATAGCAACGAATACATCCATCAATACACTGGAGTCCGATTTGTGAAGGATGAAATAATGGAAATCAGCAGCAAATACCAACATCGGCTGGAGGACTATCAAAACCAACTTGCTTCTGAACTTACGCACACTGAATCCTATCGACGAAGATTAAAACGATTCAAACCACATGACCTTCCTAATCGTTTTTAAGTTAGTGTTAGTGCATAAATTGACAATAAGACTTGTTTGCGTGTATGTATTCGTGAATTTTTCTTTACTAAGCACTCTGTGGAGTTTGGTTGCTGGATCAATCTCCAATATATATTTTTAATTTCTCTTACAATAAGCCCAGAACTAGAGCATGTTAACTGTTTTTAATTTTTCTTTTTTATTGTAGATAGATTGCTTTATAAATAATAATAAAAAAAATAATTAGTTACACATGCAACCTAAGGGCAATCCACCCTTCATCATGAAAGACCCAGCCGTCCCCTGATTCATACTCGTAGGAGACTCCCGCTCCGGGTCATCCACATCGAACATCCGAACATAATAATGATGTCCCGAAAAGCAGATGTGTGTTTCAACATTAAAATTGTCTATGAATCGTCATTTCAAGCGCTGCAGCAACTCTGCACGATTTTCTACATTCTTTGGAGATTTTAGTTTGCTATCAAACACGTCTGTACGTTCCTCCTCAAATCATTTCTTAACCCCCACCAAGAACATTGAAAATTATCTTAAAAAAGAGTATATAAACTCATTCGCGTACAAGGAACTCATTCAGTTTCAAGTTTTTAACTATACGCACCATGGCATAACCGAGATAAAAATAACATCGTTGCAATGAAATCCTGCAAAATTTCAAGGACGAAGCCAGAGACCAATCTAAAGTCTAAAGTGGGTTGATGCAGGCGCTTTTCACCAGAGAAACTAAGACAACCCATTGTTTAACTGGAAGAACCAGTAACGCTATCCTTCACACCGATAGGCAACCGAGACCGCAGTTAAATGTTGAAATGGTTGAGGATATCACGATAATTGTTGTAGAGAGATGCAATGTTCGAAACAGTGATGTACGTAAAGTTATAACACGCAAGTGTGCTTATGAGCATAAAATGGCGCAGATGGCTAGAAGATCCAAGCGTTAGACAAACAAAATGTGTACAATTTTATTTAATATTTATACAATTTTCATTACATACTTTTTATTTGTATGAAATTTTATTAGTCTATACTATTTTCAAACAAAATTTCTTCTTTTAAATTATTTGCTGAAAACCGTAACTATTATTATTAAAATCCTTTATTTCTATCAATTCTATGAAATTCATTGCAATTCTGGAAAACAAGAAATTCTACGAGTATAACGACAATCGCTTTGGAATGGTGGAGCGCCTCAGAAGTTCTCTCGAGTTTCGAGGCCATCATCCGTCTGAACCGTGGGCCGAAATATTCCTACATGGGGTCGTCAACGATATGACGAAGGTAAAGTAGGAAGTGCTAAAATATTGCAAAGAATCCAATAAAAATTGCTAGAAGAATAAAGTCTACAGATACATATGATGGATATGACTAGTTTCAGTCCTAACGGGACTGTTATTCCCACGCAGGAATTCGACACTATAAAATGGAATTGCTATAAAAGAGCAACACCTGGGTTGATGCAGGCGCTTTTCACCAGAGAAACTATGGCAACCCATACTTTAACTGGAAGAGCCAGTAACGCTATCCTTCACACCGATAGGCAACCGAGACCGCAGTTAAATGTTGAAATGGTTGAGGATATCACGATAATTGTTGTGCAAGTGTGCAGATGAGCACAAAATGGCGCAGATGGCTAGAAGATCCAAGCGTTAGACAAACAAAATGTGTACAATTTTATTTAAAATTTATACAATTTTTTTTACGTACTTTTATATTTATTTTCATACAAATATGAAAATCCTTTATTTCTATCAATTCTATGAAATTCATTGCAATTCTGGAAAACAAGAAATTATACAAAAATGTCGATGATATGAAAGTACACGCGACAAGTTGGTAAGGTTGCAATACTTTAAGATGTCGATATTTATGTTTCACACCACTTTCGACAATTCCGATATTCTACGAGTATAACGACAATCGCTTTGGAATGGTGGAGCGCCTCAGAAGTTCTCTCGAGTTTCGAGGCCATCATCCGTCTGATCCGTGGACCGACATATTCTTACATGGGGTCGTCAACGATATGACGTAGGTAAAGTAGGAAGTGCTAAAATATTGCAAAGAATCCAATAAAAAATGCGAGAAGAATAAAGTCAACATATACATATGATGGATATGACTAGTTTCAGTCCTAACGGGACTGTTATTCCCACGCAGGAATTCGAGCCAATAAAATGGAATTGCTACAAAAGAGCAACACGTGGGTTGATGCAGGCGCTTTTCACCAGAGAAACTATGGCAACCCATACTTTAACTGGAAGAGCTAGTAACGCTATCCTTCACACCGATAGGCAACCGAGACCGCAGTTAAATGTTGAAATGGTTGAGGATATCACGATAATTATTGTAGAGAGATGCAATGTTCGAAACAGTGATGTACGTAAAGTTATAACACGCAAGTGTGCAGATGAGCACAAAATGGCGCAGATGGCTAGAAGATCCAAGCGTTAGACAAACAAAATGTGTACAATTTTATTTAATATTTATACAATTTTTTTTACGTACTTTTTATTTGTATGAAAATAAATATTTAGAATAAAAATTTAATCTTTTTGTATTTCATTAGTCTATACAAATTTCAAAAAAAAATTCTTCTTTTAAATTATTAGCTGAAAACCGTAACTATTATTACTAAAATCCTTTATTTCTATCAATTCTATGAAATTCATTGCAATTCTGGAAAACAAGAAGTTATACAAAAATTTCGATGATATGAAAGTACACGCGACAAGTTGGTAAGTTTGCAATACTTTAAGATGTCGATATTTATGTTTCACACCACTTTCGACAATTCCGATATTCTACGAGAATAACGACAATCGCTTTGAAATGGTGGAGCGCCTCAGAAGTTCACTCGAGTTTCGGGGCCATCATCCGTCCGAACCTTGGACCGACATATGGCAACCCATAGTTTATCTGGAAAAGCCAGTAACGCTTTTCTTCATACCGATAGGCAACCGAGACCGCAGTTAAATGTTGAAATGGTATTAATAATTTTTTTTATTTCTATCAATTCTATGAAATTCATTGGAAAACATTCTGGGGGAGCAAAACCGGGATGAAAGTACACGCGACAAGTTTGTAAGGTTGAAATACTTTAAGATGTCAATATTTATACCTTCCAAAATTCTACGAGAATAACGACAACCGCTTTGGAATGGTGGATAATGTATAATTGTAGTTAATATTAATTAACATATCAAATTAGCGTAATTTTATAAATAGTTAATTTATGTGAATAGTGTATGTATTTTGTTATAAATTGAGTCTTCCTACCTTTAGCCAGAAAATTGCTTTATAATAATAAAAAAAAGTAGAATATTACACAATTACCTTATCTCAAAAACTAAACGATATATCTCTTATTCATTTAATTTCAACTATTATCAAGTTTTTCCATAATTCATTCACGATATTATCAATGAAAAAATACATTCGATACATTCAAAATTTTAATATATATTAGAAATTGTACATAGCCACAAATAATGTTAGAATGGTAATACAAGCCGGTTTGCTGTAACCATCAACACATGCCGTTAAGTGATGCGCATAGTAACCTTATGTCATAGCACAGTTATATAAGTCAGTTAATTGTATATCAAGTTAATATAAGTATTCAGCCCACCAAATTGTTCTTTAATTATCAACGCAAACCACCTATCATAGCAACAAATACATTGAAAAATAACTTTGCAATGATTAAAATTATAAAGAAACCGCATTGTCTAAATAGTTTGATGCAATATTCCATTTTCAGAATAATAATTATCCATTTAGTTATGACAATAGTAAAATGGTAATGATTCTTTACTGTGGTATGATATCCAGCGCAAATCACATTTATATTTGATGTGAAAGTTACAGTATTTCCACAAACGTGCCCATAAGTGGACTAATCAATCAGAAAGGACAGCAATATATGTAGACTAATTTTAAATTTTATTAAAAACTTTGGCTGTGTTGTTAAATATTTATTATAATGTGTTTATTCTGTTGTTTCATATTGTTTTTATTTATGCGTTGTTACCACGTAATAATTTTATTAACACTTAGTATTTCGATAAGCATAAAATAATGTTAACAAGAAATTATTGATGACATTATAAATCAAAATGTAGCCTCAAGTGTAATGATCTACTAAATAAGCATCTAATAAAAAAATTCGACCGTGAGCAATTGATGTAAGATATAATAACTTTCTCTTAATGCATATTTTAATATATGATTCAATATGACATATTTTTGTTTTTATTTTGTTTTAAATTGATTTTAAATAATAATATAATACAAATTATATAATATTTTCAAATATAGTTGTTTTTATCACAAAATAATTAATTCAATTAAAAACTTTGTCCAATTAGTTAAATTGCTTAGAAACTCGGCGCATCCACAATTAAACTTGAAAATTTAATCATTTAATGAATTTAAAAAAAATTCTGAATACTAAATTAATGTTAATCTATATCAACAATAATTTAAAGTATAAAATAAATCTGATACTGATAATTAATAAAACATTCACTTGCATATTAAGAAAATATATAATAATCATTCATTTTTGTTAATATTTTTATATACTTATATATTTCTGTATCAATTCTTAGGAAAAATAATATGTTTGTATTATTTAATTTAGAGAAGTTTTGATTTAATTTATTCAAAATATAATTATTACCAAACGGACTTTGAGAATTTTTATTAGTAATAATAATATTTATTAGTTATAATACAACCAAAGGGCTATCGACCTAAATCTTTCCGCCCAGAGACACAAAAAACATAAATTGTCTCAATAAATCATACAAAAAAAATGCATTCGCAGCAACACTGCGCGATTTTCTGCATTATTTTATGAGTTAACTGTATGGTCATGTATTGTTATTGGCCTGTGAATTCTGTTTAGGTAGACCACACTACTTTTTATTAAGTGGCCTTACTTTAGTGTTAGGTATACACGGTATGGGTTTTGTTTGCCTCTTCGGACATTTGGAAGACCATGCAGCATGATCCTCCGCCATACATCGGGGCGGAAGTGGCGAAGTGCACGGTTTGTCGGATGTTGCATTTGGTCTTGTTCGCACATGCGTCCGTTGCGTGAGTGAATTTCTGACACCTGGCGACAGGCACAGATATAGGAGACGCTGGAATGCTCTCTGCTGTAGGGAAGTGATTGATCATATAGAATAAGCCCTCATGTAGGAGTCTCTGGAAGGACGACGCGCACTTTGTAATAATGCCCATCTGTAGGTTGGTTGTCTCGTCGCACTGGATACGATTCTCTTGCAGAACCTGTGTTCCACCGCAGATGACTTGAGTTGCTCGCTAATTTCAGCGTCGGTAATGTCCAGGCCCATCCTTGTGAGGATACAAGATAGCAACGCGTTGTGGCCGTGTTTCTTTTGGCTCCTTCGGAAGAAGGCTCTCGACGAAGAACAATGTGTGGCCACGATCCCGCATTAGATACGCAATGACCACAGCCTTAAGGTTGTCTGACTTCAAAATGAAGCCTGTCTTCGTTTCCAGAATAACGTGCTTTCGGTCCAACCTCGACCACAATTTAGATAGTTGCGAACTCGTTGTCGCTTCGCGCACGTTTATCTAGAAAACATTCAGAGATTTTTTGTTTGCAAAATACTTTTTATCAGTTAAAATAGCAAGTTCTTGTGGCGTTTTGAAGACCTCGACTCTGCCATCTTTGGTTTTCGTTGTAGTAGTTTTTTTGCGTATTCTTTCTTCGGTCTTCCGCGCTTCCCTGCTCCCAAATGGAACCCGTGACCTCCGAAGGGCAAGATGATGAATCGGTGCCCTCTGCTTCCCGCTCCATGGTCACAAGTATGAACTGAGATCACACAGCACACACTTGATTCCAAACGAAGCCAAAAAAAACAGAAATATTTCTTATCACAATGAAGCGAATCGAATCATGTCCTGAATAGAATTGAAAATAAGATTGTAGAAATTAATTGAATTTGTAATTTATTGTTACAAGAAATATGATTATTACAATGCAATAAAAATATTTTATAATAAATAAAAGCAATTATTTCATGAAATATTTCTTTAAAAATTGTACTTTCATAATTCAGAAATCATAACAATATTTTGTCGAGAATTATAATATTTAAGATGACCTTAAAATGAAAAATTGTCTTTTTTGAAAACTGCAATATAATCAATTCAATCAGGTACTTTATTTCAAATAAATAACGAAGATAGGAGCTAACGTGTATTCATTTCTAGTTTTGACTTAACAGATACAAGATGTTGTCACTCCTGCCATATAGAAAGCTGGAAACATTGGAAAATGATATATTAATGTGTCAAATGAAAATCGATATACAGATTGAAATGAGACAAGGTAAACGTTGCAGGGGTACATTCCAAGGGGTGGTAATACCATCCGAAGATGAGCTGATACCATGCAAAATATTGACTTCCCCGGAAAGTGTTAATGCCTGGATAGATAATATAATTAAGTTGGAGATTAATGTTTGGACAGTGTTCAGAGAAGAGATGGTGAAGTTTATTTCCATCACGAAAGACTACGGTAAGTATTTTAGCAACGATTTGAGTGGATTCGACATCCCGAGAACAAGTTTATTTTTGGATTCTATAATTGACATGACGGAAACGGCAAATCTACAGGTTATTTTTGCGACAACCGTCAAGAATCTAATCCGTGATGACGTGAAGGAACTGAACGATGTAATGGAAATGATTGAAAACCTGGAAAAATATTTTAAATTATATGTAAGGAAACATCATAATTTCATAGTAAAATGCTCAAGGTGGATGGAATTTTTAACAAGGAACCTGTTGGAAATACAAAATACTCTATAGATCTGAATTATTGTTTTTGTTACCAGTTTATTGTACCACTTATGTTATTTTTTATTTTATTATTGCTAGCATTATATAATTTTTATATTTTGTTATAATAAATATTATCATATTTTTATAATTACTATTGTTTTTCTCTTACAATAGTGAAAAATTAATTCCTATTTCATAAATAGATAGCGTTTGAGGTTTGTTAGATTTTACTTCTAGCTAATAATATTAAAAGGATCTAAGGAAACCACTACAAGATGCAGGCTTTATTTTGCCATTTGTCGTTGTCAAGTAAAGCAACGGAAGCAGCTCGCAATTTTTGTGACGTGTACAGAATACATTCTATAGTTCAAAGAAACGCTCAAAATTGTCAGTCAAGATTTCCTTCCCAAGAAGACAATGATCTGCGTCTGGTGAGACAGCGAATGTGTGATCTATTAGAACAAGACAGTCGACAAGAAATGCTATCTTGCCCAACTTTATTCATAACATAGCGCGCCCAATAACCGTAAATATCGTCAAGGAGGCTCTATATAATTTCGAATGGGATGTATTAATGCATCACACAGAAGAGAGTATTGTTTGCCAACGATGAAAATTTATTAAATTGTCTTAAAATTAATTTATTTGAAAAATTTAAGCAAAAGTTGACTACTCTGTCATTAAATTCATATCGTATTTGTTACAATCAATTATTTCATTCAATTAATTTTGCTTTCTTTATTAATAGGGTAAAACTTTATTATTTTAACTTAATGTATTAAATATTTATTTAAACTTAATAAGTTATTGACAATTGCATTTTTTGCGTTTTTTTATTTATTTTTTCCTGCAAATTTGTGTGTTGTATTTTGTTAGGCGTAAGGTCCGGAGTGTATGAAGGATGAAGTGGAAAGATGACATGACCATGTCGATCGGCAGGGAATAGTCTGGATTTGAACCGGCGTCCATGGGACTCTGGTTCAGTCGCCCTACAATAAAATTAAAGATAATATTACAAAAACACAATTATATCTTTAAAAAGTGTGCCATAAAAATTAACAGCTTTAACAAGAATTTAAGATGTCCTTAAAATGAAATATTTTATTTCTTGAAAACTGCAATATTTTAAAAAAGTTCTTAAAAGAAAAAAATCCTTCACAGGAAATATTCTAGATTACCGAGAACTAATATTATCAAGTATTTTTTTTTTTCAACTAAATACCGAAAGTAAGAGCTAACGATTCACTTCTAGTTTTGACTTAACACAAAATGTTTTCACATTGACGACGGCATGACCCACCAGTGGGTCATTAATTATAAATAATAGTTTTGTTGCTATGTACGCCACTGATTTTGACTGAGTATAACCTCAAATATCTTAAGTCAATTACAAAATTCAAACGCCAATACATTTCTTATACATATTTTAATCATTTAATTGAAAATACAATATGATTATCATAATCAGAAATTATTTCTGTTTCTAAAAAAACATTGCTAATTTATTAAAAAATAATGCAAGCTTAGAGCTTGAATATGCACAAGATGATATATTCGACTTGAATAGAAATTGCAATGATCAATTATTATTGCTTATTATAAAACCTATATTACTTTTTCTGCGTTTCAACAAAATTCGAACCCTGCTGAGTATATTTATTGAATATAACAAAAATAAAATAGGATTATTCAATAATACAAATGTTTGTTTATTTTTATGAACATCTTCAAAACATTTTATACACAGTGTCGGTTGATCATAACACTGTGCGCAATATGTAACAACTTTTGCTTTTTTAGCGGCAGTTGCACTACCTTCCCGTGAAGATATTGTTTTATAACATTCTCTACATCGCTTTCTTGCCTGTTTTGCTGTACCAGAGTACGATTCAATGAAATGTTTTTGATTTGCTTGCATCTCCGTATCGTCATCATTCATTAGTTTATCAATAATTTTTTCTCGAAATTTTAACAAATCAGATTTTTTGCCATTTTTTATGTATATACCAAGCATTTGCAATTGACGTCAAATTTATTCTATTATAATTTTTTTATACCACTTAACACTTCTTCGTAAACAGTTATAATACGATGTTATCTGATCAGAAACATCAACTCCTTGCTTTGAATTATTATAATCAAGCATCAGGCTTCAGTTTTCCGCTCTTGCCTTCAATTATAGCACACATATGTTTGTTGCTGGTCGTTAACATGGAAACTGACCTTTTGTCAGTCCATTTTAGAAATTTTACCCCATTTTGGTTCATCAAGCTTAAAATGGCTCCTCGTTTTTGTTTTGCTTGGAATCTATATTCATGTCGATTAATGTATCTTCCTGAGCATATTCTAGCTCAACATGTCTCTTTTTCGTAATAAGAATCCATTCTCTATTATCAGAACTTTGTTCATCAGTACCCTCGTCTTCTGTAGTACTAACACTCATCTCTTCTAAAGACATTGTGTTGATTTAAAACTTATAGATTTTTCCGAAGAACTATCGTTATTTTTATTATAATTCATATTTATTATCAAAATAGATATTTTCTTCCAGCTGAAACAACAATTGCAAAACCCTATTCCATACACGAATAAGCGTGAGGCAGAAATAACTCCCACATTTCAAAGGAGGGATTGAAAAACGATATGAAATGGTAGAAAGACTCGATGCTCACCCGATGTATATTTTTTTTCTACGGTGCAACACTAAATTTTAGAGAAAACCCTCGACTTGTAGGAGTATTTCAAAAAGGACTGTTTCAAAAAATAAGATTTTTTTTTCTTACCAGAAACAATATATTTGCTTCGATTGTTAGGAGCTGAGCAGCGGCAGGTAGAATTGAATGAAAATTTCAATATTTTTCCCACAATTGTTATAAATTGCTTCAATATCATTAAAAAGTGTATAAGAAATTTAAACGTTTAAAGGTTATAATTGACGTAAGATATTTGACGTTTCACTCACTCCATAGGCGACCACGAAAAATTTCCTGGGGGCAGGCAATCCGAAAAGCGACGTCCATAACGTGTTAAGATTCTATAAATGACATGGCGAGCACGGTAAATTTACAGAAAAATATTTGAAATTTTTTGTATGGAAACATGTTAATCTCATAAGGAAATGCACAAGGTGGATGGAATTTTTAACAAGGAATTGTTGGAAAAACAACTATAGATATTCTTCATTACATTTATACATTTATTCTACATTATTATTACTAGTATTATATAAATTTGTTACAATTTTTATTTGTTTATATGCTATGACTGTTACAATAAATATTATCATATTATTATAATTATTATTGTTTTGCTCTTACAATAAAGAAAAAGTTATTCCGATTTTCATAAATAAATACCATTTGACATTTGATAGATGTTGCTAATAATATTAAAAGGATCTGAGGAAACGATTTGAAGAAAAATCATTAGAAAAAATTAATTTCACTTCAATTTTATTAAAGCAATGATATGCATTATTAAATTTATTAAAAAATATTTCTTTTATAGATTTTTACAAATGCGTTACTTATGTCATCAAAGATTTTAAATTTCAAATAAAAAAACACTTATTGCACGAAATTTCTTTTTCAGAACATCTAATTAATAATTGCTACATATAAAAATAGCTGCAGGAGCTTATAGTGTACCTGAATGTACTGTGTTGTGTAAACAATATTTCAAAAGAATAACTATCGATTTTTTTGTATATGCAACAGAATTCCTCTTATAAATATCATCCACTTTGAGTAATTTTTTACGAAATGAAGATGATTCAATTCAAACAGTTGAAAACTTACTTCCAGGTTTATAAACATTTTCTTCAGATCTTCCAGGTCCTTCACGTCTTCGCGGATTTTATCCTTGGCAGTTATCG
>NW_017100107.1:248563-315153 GCF_001412225.1 Nicrophorus vespilloides | reverse complement strand
TTATAGACCTCAAAAACATATCTTTCCCTGGGATGTCGAATCCATTCAAATCGTCGCTAAAGTACTTTGCATAGTCTTTGAAAATGGATACAAATTTATCCATCTCTTCTTCGAACACTGTCCATACCTTAATCTCCAACTTAACTATTGTATCTATCCAAGCACTAACACTCTCAGGGGAAGTCAACATTCTGCACGGTGTCGGCTCTATTTTGAATGGTATTACCACCCCTTTGAAGGTACCTTCGCAACGCTCACCTTTTCTCATTTCCATCTGTATATCTATTTTCATTTGACTCATTAATAAATTATTTTCTAATGTTTCCAGCTTTCTATATGGTAGGAGTGGCAACATCTTGTCTCTGTTAAGTCAAAACTGGAACTGAATTCTCGTTTGCTCCTACCTTCGGCATTTATTTGAAAAAATGTACCTGATAGCAAAAATTTTTTCTATTGTGGTACTCACTCCAGCCCGCTTATATTACGTCAATTATCATCCAGGTACGGTGCGCCCCACTCCAGCCCGTTGTGGATTCCAGGAAGGACTGATAATAATGTTTGCAGTTTTAAAGAAAGAAAATATTTTAATTTCAGGACATCTTAAATATCCTAAAATAACTATAATATTGATTGAAGCAGTAAAATTGCAAAAAAAAAAAACTGCTTCAAAGGTCTTTCTGTCCTAAATATCATAATTCTCAAGAAATTCTTTTAAATAAATGAAAATTTTCTTTAAATTTATTGTATTATTAATTTTACATATGTATAAATTTAATTTTAAAATTTGTTAATAATGCGAAACATGAAATTATAGGGTGCATCTCGGAATATCCCGCAATTAGTAGGAACGGGTTATTAACAATTAAAATGCTAAAAATATACGAAAACTTTAACAGATCACAAATATTAAAAATATGGCCAATATTTTTTTTTACAATCAACATCGGTAGACATACAAAAGATATGACCTAATCTAAATTATTTTTTCGAGAATTTCAAAGGAACAATATAAAAAAAAACACTTTCTGAAAATACGTATATATTATTAATACAATATTATAGTTATTTTATGATATTTAAGATGTCATTAAATTGAAATATTTTCTTTCTTTAAAACTGCAAACATTAGTATCAGTCCTTCCTGGAATCCAACAACGGGCTGGAGTGGGGCGCACCGTACCTGGATGATAATTGACGTAATATAAGCGGGCTGGAGTGAGTACCACAATAGAAAAAAAATTTGCTATCAGGTACATTTTTTCAAATAAATGCCAAAGGTAGGAGCAAACGAGTATTCAGTTCCAGTTTTGACTTAACAGAGACAAGATGTTGCCACTCCTACCATATAGAAACTGGAAACATTAGAAAATAATTTATTAATGAGTCAAATGAAAATAGATATACAGATTGAAATGAGAAAAGGTGAGCGTTGCGAAGGTACCTTCAAAGGGGTGGTAATACCATTCAAAATAGAGCCGACACCGTGCAGAATATTGACTTCCCCGGAGAGTGTTAGTGCTTGGATAGGTACAATGGTTAAGTTGGAGATTAAGGTATGGACAGTGTTCGAAGAAGAGATGGATAAATTTGTTTCCATCTTCAAAGACTATGCAAAGTACTTTAGCTACGATTTGAATGGATTCGACACCGGGGAAAGATATGTTTTTGGGGTCTATAAATGAAATGGTTAAATTAGCAAATAAACAACTTACTTATGCGATAACTGCCAAGGATAAAATCCGCGAAGACGTGAAGGACCTGGAAGATCTGAAGAAAATGTTTATAAACCTGGAAGTATGTTTTCAACTGTTTGAATTGAATCATTTTCATTTTATACAAAAATACTCAAGGTGGATGATATTTATAAGAGGGATCCTGTTGCATATACAAAAAAATCGATAGTTATTTTTCTGAAATATTGTTTTAATTACCAGTTTATTGTACCAATTATCTTAAATTTTATCGTATTATTATAATTATTATTGTTTTGTTTTTGCAATAGTGAAAAATTAATTCTGGTTTTCATAAATAGATACCATTTGACATTTGTTAGATTTTAGTTTTAGTTAATATACTAACTATTAAAATAAATAAGTTTTCGAAATTAATTTGAAAATATAAATTTCACTTCAATTTTATTAAAATTTGTTTTAATTTTTTTATACAGATTTTGACAAATGAGATTTTAAATTTGAAATAAAAAATAGTTATTTCTTGAAATTTCTTAGTCAGAACATGAAATTAATATTATTACCATGTTAACCTATAAAATTGGTTTATAAGCTTTAATTGCACTTCATTTTACATTACTTAATGTCAATGTTACCCATAAATTTATTAATAAATTGTCGTCTCAGAATAGTACTCTAAGCAAGGAACTAAACTTACAATTAATTATCTTGTTTATGATTCGACGCCCAATTGTCTATAATTTATAAATATACATCAGGAAGACAATTAGAATCTCCTTCAGTTGAATTAATTTGCCATTACTAAAACTATTGGCGAGGAAAGTGTTAAGCTCGTCGCTGTGCTGAGTCAACCCGTTGGCGTTCCACAGGATCAGTCGAACTGTGTGAGCCATTACGTAAGCTTCGACGCGAGTGTCAACACGACATTCAGTAGCAAGTCGATTTTATCCAAAAGCTTGTCTATTGTTAACTTCAGCCATGCTACCGAGTCCTTTTGTGATGAGCTGAACACTTTCCTCGCCAATCAGAGAGTGGACGTGAAGATGATTTCGGAGACGCATCTCACAGAGAGGAGCCACATAAGTTTTCCCAAATACACTCTATACCACACGAATAACCACCCGAACGGAACCGGACACCGAGGGACGGCGATTCAAATCAAAAGCGCGTTCAAATTCCACGAGATGCCCAGTACGTTAGCGAACACCTGCAGACTACGAGCGTGGTCATGGAGGATTAGGATGGCCAAATAACCGCAGTTTACTGTCCACCGTAGCATTATATCAGGCAGGAGCAGTTTTAGGACTTCTTCGACACGCTGGGCCCAAGGTTTAAAGCCGGTGGTGACTACACCAACAGTGGGGATCCAGACTGGCAACGCGTCGAGGTAGGCAGCGACTTAAAGCCATGAACAACAGCAGACTGATGGCGACGCAACGTACTGGCCATCGGACATGAGGAAGATCTCAGACGTATTATACATCTGCGTGACAAAGATCACAAAGGAACTGCAGGTTCTATCGTGTCTGGACCTCTACTTAAATCACGCTCCGGTTATATTCACAATTAATTTTGAGGTGTTCAGCCATTTCTGCACAACAACCGTACCCACTGGGAACATTTCAGACAACTGATGGAGTCTAAAATTGTACTAAAACTCCCACTGAAGACGGAGACGGATATCGATCGGAACTGAACTGCACAATTCAGAAGTCGACCTGGGCAGCAACACCTGCAACAGTTTAGAAAGCGGAAACACTGTCCTGTCCGATTATGATAAAGAAAGCGATTGCCGAGAAGAGGAAACTCCGACTCATTTGGCAGAATAGCTGGTTACCGATCGATAAAACCGTTCTCAACAGGGCAACGAAAGACCTGAAGGATATGCTGAGTTGGTACCGAAACCAGAGCTTCCAAAATTACGTCAAAAATCTTTCCGCAACACCTGCGACGGGCTACTCGCTGTGGAAAGCTACTAGGTGCATCAACCGACCACAGACCCGAATACCTTCTATACGGAAGAGCGATGGCAGTTGGGCGAGGAGCAGCAGTGAGAGGGCGAACGTGTTCGCGGAACACTTTGCGAGCGTATTCTAACCCTTTCCGAACGAGACCACAGCAGACGAATCGGACGAAATCAACTAATTTTTGGACGCTCCGTTCCAGATGTCAGTCCAGATGTCACTCCATATAGAACCCGTACGACCAGTCGAGGATGTCATCGGAAACTTGAAACCTATCAAGGCTCCTTGTGATGAAGGAGCTACTCAGAAAATCCATAGTACTGCTGTCGACCGTCTTCAAATCTCTGCGGAGAACGAGTTATTTTTCCTTCTACTGAAAGGTGTTACCGACCCATCAGCCTGTTGCCAGTGATATCCAAAGTGTTCGAGGAGTTGCTGCTCCTAAGGATCCGTCCAATCTTGTCCGAGGAAGGTGTAATTAAGGACCATTAGTTCGGATTCCGACATTACTTCACCATAGAGCAGATACTTCGCGTGACCAACGACATAAGACTATCCATGGAAAAGCAGTACTGCTCAGCTGTGTTTCTTGACTTACCACAGGCCTTCGATAAACTGTGGCACGCGGGTTTACTCTACAAAATCAAGAAAACGCCGCCTCACAACTATTACGACATCTAAAATCTTTTTTATCTGGTATATTTTTCCATGTCAAGTTGGAGGGTGAGGTAACACACTTGTACCCAATCGAATTGGGCATACCGCAGTGAATCATCTTCGGGCCGGTGCTGTACAACATATTTACGTACGATCTGCCGACGCCACAGGAAACCTCTATTGCTACGCCGACGATGTTGTCCTGTCGTCCAACGAATATCCGGTTGTTGCAGTGCGTGGACTCCAGAGTCATCTCGACGCGTACCAGTAGTGCCTCAGGACCCCCCCGTAACGCTGAACAGCAGAACCATCCCGCAAACCTACAATGCCCAATACTTGGGTTTATTCTTTGATCGGCAAAAGATCACAGCTATCCCTCGACAATAAATTACTCATTTACAAGACAGTGCTGAAGCCGGTGTGGACGTACGGCATCCAGCTTTGGGGAACAGCCAGCAATTCCAACATCGAGATCTTGCAATGCTTCCAGTCCAAGTGCCTGCGCACCCTGATGCAAGCCACCTGGTACGTCATGAACGACACGATACACAATGAACTCCACATATAGAGTGAAATCCTTATGTTCAGTGTCCGTTACCAGAAGAGAGTGGTAAACCAACCCAACAGTCTCGCGTTATCCCTGCTAGACAACAATGACACCCCCCACAGACTAAAAAGACACAACACCGTCGGCCTCCCATTTAGAAACTAAAGATGATATATTATTTTCGTATCTAAATACTACTCCGTGTTAGTAAAAACTTGATTAATTTAACTTAAGGTATTAAACATTTATTCAAACACAATAAGTTATTAGTTAATGATAATTATTGAAAATATTTACCGTTTTTCGTAAAAAGAAAACATTGTAAATCTGTATGTCTTACCTTCAACCATCTGCTTCAACCATTGTAGTGACATTAAAAGGATTATTGTGATAATAAATGAATATAGGCATTTTCCACCAATGTTCATCAGAATGTTTCTATAAAGATGTGCACTTCTAAGAGTTGAGGATTTTGATATACAATTATTATTTTGAATCGATAATTTTAAGAGTTTACATTCGATTTATATGAAAAAAAATGACAATTTATACCATGTATGTTATAATGGAAATACAATAGTTTCAATACTAAAATTGTAAGTGTAATCTACACGTGGGTTTGCCAAATTATATCGGATTTTAGCAGTGGTTCGCGAGGAAAAAATGTTGAGAACAATTGGAGTAAGTCTCGTACAAGACGAATTAACACATCGTCTTGTACGAACATTTGTCTGCAACCAAATATATTTGAAGGGTTAGATACAGAGTGACCCGACTTTTTCTATTTGTCCCGATATATGATTGAACAAATTTTTGATTGAACCGTTACGATTACCTTAGTTCTTATGAAATTCGGCATTTGATATTTAATTTAAATAATTTCTTGGTTATGATGAACTCCAGGAACGTTTGTCGCCTAAAACAATTATAGTTTACCGTAAAAATTATTATTTTTTAATTAGATTGAAGTATGTCAACATTGTGAAATTTTTTGCTAATGTGCGACAGAGAACATACATATTTGTTAAGCATGACAACTTCTGTTGGATATCTAAGGTACAATAATGACAACTGATTCTGAACAGTTGGTGCACCTAACAGATATGTCACCTATAATATAAACATAGTTTTATAACAATATAAAAAATATTGAATTATTTTTAAAAGGTCGTAGGTAAATAAATTCACATCTGGTGTATATAAATAGCTTTACTTTCCGCATTCTGATTGCCGAAAACGTCGATAAAACGTGTTCGAATATCAGTGATAACGAGATCTCCGATAACGACAGCCGAATTAATTTTCATTGTGCCAGAAGCGTTATTTCGTATGCAAACACATGTCCGTCCATCAATATCAAGATTGCATATGCTGTTTGTTAAATGCAATTGATACACTCGAATTGGAAGTTTAGCTTGATGTTGATTTGCATCATGGACCACCGCTAATCCAATCAAAATGTTACTAAATTGTAGCTTCATGATATTTAACTATTCTTTTTAAATGCTCTTAACAATCGTAGAAGTTATATTAGTTATACTTATGTACATTTTTATAAAGTCAAATTATGTTTAGATAATTACGACCTTGAGCAATAATTTTTACAAACACAACACAATTTTAAATCGAAGAAAACAGCGTAAAGTAACGTTATAAATCAGTTGATTCCTTGACGTTCAACTCAACTGTTCCATTTCAGATGAGGTAATATCTAAGAGAAATATTGATCAATATGTCGTGCAATGTATTTTTTGTTTTTTTCTATGGGTCCGTTAACCTTGAATTAATATTATTTACACGAGTACTATAATCAGAATTAATTTTAAATTTGTGTCAATTTTCATTGAGACAACGATTAAATAAAAGACGCGATGGGCCAGCCTCTAAAGAGCAAAATGTCTCAAATAAATCGTCTGGAGATGGTATAGCTGTCGTAGAAATATTAGAGAGGGATTTGGTAATTAATTACAAAAAATAAGTTATCTTCATCCACAAATTTAACACAACTTATTTAACCATATATTAAAATGTCAAGAGTACTTTCTTTGCCAATGTACATATGACCAAGTCATGCTAAAAATGTGTTGTATGGCTACTGCTGTAGCGCAGTCATCGAAACCTTAGTACATCGGCAGCTAATTCAGAGGCGCCGCAAGTACAAGCGCCATATAATTTAAATTTTGAAACAAGTTTAACTATTATTAACATATAAATCTACATTAACCAATGCGTTTTATTAATATCCAAGTAATATTAATAAATAAATGTTCAAGTATCTAAGACTATGCTTCAATTTTGTCTAAGGGTATCCAAGAAAAAATGTTATTGTTATTGATCTATTAATCAATTTATGTCGTTAATTTTTTTTAATCACAAAAAGAACATACCTTTTTCTAAATAATTCGGTTCCAAAAAAAATCTGCACTTAAATCGTTTAATTTTCTGAGTAATATATTTCCCCTCATTTTTAATTTATATATATAATTTTCTTGTTCAACGAGGTCGAGGGAAATAAGAAAATTCAGACCACAAATATTTTAGGGAGATCGGCAAGAATGCCGTTCCAGTCCATTAAGCCCAAGATTTAGGAGAGGTTCCACAAAACACAACGACGAAAATATTCTTAGTTATTTTTTATGGTGGAGGTAAAACTCTCGATTCATTGGTATCGCATTAGTTTTCTATAAGAATGAATTGCTGCAGTAATCAAATAGTCTAACGAATACTGCGAATATTTTGTAGTTTGCCCAAGGCATGGAAAGAATCGAGAAGCCAATAGGAACAAAAACAAATAGATATATATTATTACTGAAATGTGCATAGTAAACTTTGGCCAATCGATAGTTCCATATGCTTTCATCTATATTTGATGTGAACATGACCTCAGGTTTCTCCACTGTTGCGCAGTTTGTTATGCAACAGTATAGCAAATAAGCTATATTCGTTTATTCAATGAAATTATTTCTCAGAAAATTTTATTAAAGAATGCATCATAAAAGATGTCCTATGTAGAATATAATTGAAATAAAAAACCTGACGGATAGAAGCCACATTATCCGAGGTATTATCTTAGTATTTCTAGTAATGATTGTGATATTTACAAAAGAGATGTATATTTTTATATTATAAATTATTTGTATTTTGTCCATTATAAAGATTAAATAATTATAATATAATTTTAAGTAAAGGTAACCCTAATATAATACAGTAAATAGGTTACAAGTCTTCTTATTCATCGAAATGCCTAGGATCCACGAGAATATTTGGGGCCTACGAAAAAATACAGAAAACATATTTTGTTACTAAATAGTTAATAGAGGAAATTAAATATTGTGTTGAACTTATATAGGGATATTGTTACTTCATCATCTGAGCGGGGTTCCGGGAAAGAAACAAATTAACCGTATTGTCTACTTGTCCTTTTATTACCGGATTTACTTCCAGATGGAAAATACCATCGAATATTGTGGGCACGACAGACTGGTGCCGATTATCCGCACTATGCGAGTATATAATGATTGACTTAGTAGTCAATATTATTTGTTAAATAATGCAAAATATTTTTTTTCTTTTATTTATATGTTCTATTATATTCTTAGCTATTTCTTTATGAACAATAATTTAAAAAAATCAATCGTTCTTTTTTAAAAAAATAGCTTTCTTCTTAAGAAAATAGAAGTTTTAACTAGTTCTTTCTGTGCCACTTTCATGCATTACTTCTGATTTTATTCCAAGAAATATTACTTTATATTTTTAGTACTAATAACATTTATTGCAACAACCATAATATTGGGTTGTTAATTAAAACCTTTCGCATTTTCAATTTTTTTGTTCTAAAAAAACTACATTCTAAAAAGGACTTTAATAATGAATATATTTTACATTAATTTGTATCAGTCTTGCCCAGTATTTGCGCTAGAAAAAGCTGTCAAGGTGAATTTTGATGTCATCCAAAGATGATAACTTTTTTCGTTAAGGTCGTTTTGAAGAGAGCGGAACAAATGGTAGTTTGGACTATATGGAGTGTGAGGTAATATATCCCATGAAAACCCTATCAACTTCTGTAATGTGAATACAAATGTGTGAGTTCTCACATTTTCATGTTGAAAACATATTCGTCGTTAACTAACCAATGCAGATCGTTTTTAGGTAATAGTTATCGTAGCCATCAATATCGAGATGTCTTGGGCTATCTCACTGAGTGTAAAATGTAGATTTTTGTTCACTACAGTTATTATCTTGGCCATGTTAGTTGTTATACGCCGTTTGGAGCGCTTCCAAACTCACATGCTCAAACTCACAGCTTCTGAGCCGGGAATACCACTTTTATAAGACGCGATCGGTAGGTGCAGATACCCTCTAGACATCGCATATCTTTTTGGCCGTTTGAGTTGCGTTTTTCCATTTCGAAAATAATATAGCATGAAATACTGAAAATTGTCGCTTTTGTTTTCTATTTCACCTTACACAAGGTTACAAACTAGATAGCAAAATTAAATATTTTTTGCACTTATACACTATAATCAAAAATCCTTCACCCAACTATTCACCATCCACTGGACGTCAACGTGTGCTTACTAAAATACGAATGGACTTATGTAACAACCAAATACAAACTTAACAAAATAACATAAGAAAATTAAAACTAAATTGAATGATTGCAAAAGGCTACTGCGTTGTCAATATTTTATAAGTTGTTACTTTTTACATCTATTTTATACAACACTTGGAGTTTTTTTTTTCATTAATTAGTCTTTTCAGTTAAATCATTTCATTTTAATTTAATGATTTATCTATAATTGGAGTTTAATTATCATTGTTAAGAATAATGTAGTCATACTTTTGATAACGAAGTTTTGATTTAATGAAGTGCTCAATTTCAAGTCCCATTTAACATTAAAAATTAAAGCACACGCCCGAAAATCATTTGATAAAATATGGCTAGAAGTTGTACTAGAAGATGAAAATAACAATCAAGAATTTAGAGTTATCCATATCGATCGAATCTCATTGATTAGATGATGATTAAGAGAATATTTTAAATTTATTGAATGTAAAATATTATTGTTTTTCAGTGGAATATTTAAAAAACTTTATTACATTTTAAGAAAATGAAGATGAAGATTCTGGGAATAGTTTATTTTTAAAAACGAAGTAATTTTGTGGAAATGATAATGAAAGGATTTTATTATAAATTACACTGTTAATATTTTTTTTTCACTTTTTAATAATTTTTAAATAAATGATAAATAAGCAATTTATTAACTGTAAATAGTTTAATTAATTATTTTTGTGAGTAACTTTTAAGATTTTTCTTCCTTCATACTTTAAACATTTTATGATTTTTGATAAAATCTCGTCAATAGTAATGATTAATGAGTATTCCCTTCATACTCACGTTAAGTTTATATTTTTTTGCTGATATTTAATCCATGTTTCATTGATTTTAATATATACCTAACACATGATTTAAATCCGTTTATTATGTAGGAAACCTAAAAGAACATCAATGGGCATTGAAAAGTAGTCCTTTTGTTATTGGATCGGGCAACCTGCAAACCGTGTTTAGAACCGCCGGAACAAAAGCCTTCTCAAAACGCCGCCCCATCCACGTTTTTGGCGATAAAATCAAGAGGCGTTATCTAAATGAAGTTGTCGATTTTTGCGTAATTCCATTGCTGCAAAATTGGCACATGAATGGGTGTCCATTGATGAGGGTGAAAGTGTCGTGATGATGATGGGTTGACGCGATGGGTCCGGTTCCGGAATGCGACGACCAGACAAAAAGAAAAGCCCTTTTGTCCATCGCTCCAAAACTGACCAGCGCCATACGCACCAACAGAAGAAATGAAAAAAAAATAGAACTTACAAAATGAGCGCACTATGATTTAATTTCCTGCCCGACGATAATTACATTCGAAGGCCTAAACAAACTGCGCCAAAACGGCCTTCGAAAATAATTCGATAAATTACTAGGGACGAGGGAGGCTCGGATGGAGGTTGCGTAATAAAATTATTAAAAACCCGTTACGTACGGCAGAATGCACTTTATTTATAGATTCCGACATCAAGCCCGAAGGGACGGAAAGCTCCTCTGTCCATCAGAAAGCGGCGAAGCTTCGTTACGTAATCATTATTTCGTTCTATTTTTCGTCCTTAGAAGGATACACGCAACATGGACGAGGGCGTGCAAAAAGGATTGAAAAGGACTAAATTCATTAACGTCGCAATCAGCCTAAACTCCCCTTTTTTTTCGTTTCCCCGTTACGGGGATATTTACATTCCCGATTTATTTTCAGTAATTTTATTTCCCCGATGAAATACACGCCATTTGGAATTGGAATTTGCAAGGAACAGGATAATGCGAAACGCAAGCGCCGACAGATTTCGCACCACAAAGGATCGGGTGAAAGGATAGTTCAGAATAAATAAACAAAGAGAGAGCGAAAAAAAATATAAAAAAAAAATGAAAGAGACGAGATGTCCACCGACACGGACACGCCGTATCCCGAAACAGCATTTTATTAATCTCCGATTCCTTTGAACCGTAAATCTTGTTCATCCGTTCTATAGAATTTACCAATTATCCATGTTATGTTCAATTTTAGTTGCTCTTCGAGTATTTCTACACTATGCATGAAATAAATAGTTACCAAGTATTAGTCAAATCAAAGTAACTTATTTCCCAAGATAGTCCAGCTGGTTAACTTTAGTTTTTGAACCATTGAATAAAAATATTTTTCTTTCACCAGAGATATTCCATTAGTCGATGGATAATGACAGTATTAAGGATATCTGCAGATACACAGATAAAGGGAATTGTGAAATCGCAGAACATCAATATACTGAAGTTAATCTGCAAAACGGCATCTAAGCAATAAATTACAGAAGAATATAATGACTTCTATTGGTAAGTTTACACATTTCTTGTAATCGTTTCCTTAGATGCTTTTAATATTATTAGCTAGAAGTAATATCTAACAAATGAAAACTATTACAAAAGCAAAACAATAATAATTATAATAATATTTATTATAACAGTCACAACATATAAACAAATAAAAATTTAAACAAATTTCTCTAATACTAGTAATAAGAAAATTAAAAACAAAAATAATGGGTACAATAAACTGGTAACAAAAATAATTGTTCAGAATAGTCTATAGAGTTGTTTGTACTTCCAACAGCAACCTTCTTAAAAATGTCATCCAATTTGAGTATTTTTTTATGAAATAAATATGTTTCAATTCAAACAGTTCAAAATACATTTCCTGGTAAACAAACATTTTCTTTAGATCTTTCAGGTCCTTCACGTCTTTGCGGATTTCATTCTTGATGTTTGTCGCAAAAGTAAGCTGTTCATTTGCCAATTTCACCATTTCATTTATGGATTTCAAAAATATATCTGTCCCCGGTAAGTCGAATCCATTCAAATCGTAGCTAAAGTACTTTGCATAGTCTTTCAAGATCGAAACAAACCTATCCATCTCTTCTTGGAACACTGTCCACGCCATAATTTCCACCCTAACTATTGTATCTATCCAGCCACTAACACTCTCCGGGGAAGTAAATATTTTGCACTGTATCTGCTCTGTTCCGGATGGTATTACTACTCCAGCGAAGGTACCCATACAACGTTCACCTTGTCTCGTTTCAATCTGTATATCGATTTTCATTTGACATATTTGTAAATTGGTTTCTAACGTTTCCAGCTTTCTATATGGTAGTAGTGACAACATCTTGTCTCTGTTAAGTCAAAACTAGAACTGAATGCTCGTTCACTCCTACCTTCGTTATTCATTTGAAGAAAAAAAAGTACCTGATAGCATTAGTTCTCGGTATTGTACAATATTTCCTGTAAAGGTTTATTTTCTTTTAACGACTTTCTAAAATATTACAGTTTTCAAGAAAGAAAATATTTCAATTTAAAAGCATCTTAAATATAATAATTCTTGTTAACATTTTCTTTAATTTTATTGTATTGTAATATTAATTATAACTTTTGCATCTATAAATTACAAAATCAAAAATAATCAATACAATATTAATTTATTGGCCAAAAAATATAGTATAACTTAAAAAATAAATCAAAATAAATTTAAAATTAATTTCCGGGCTGAAATTTAATAACAATAAATTTATTTTATTTTAGAATGTTGCTTATTGTTAAGATTGTTAAGGGAATTTATTTAAATATATTTTAATTTATTTTTTATGTTATATCATATTTTTTGCCAATACCCTATTAATATGCATGAAGTGAGTCTCCCAAACATATATTTCTGAGTATCTGACGCCTACTTGGTAGGAGCCCAGTTGACCGTCGCCAAGTTGTAGAAACCCATGAAGCTGTGATATCTATGTGCATTGATCATTTACTTCAACCAAAGTCTATAAAAAACTATTATTTTATTATTACATTGAGATATGTATAAACTTAATTGAAAAATCTGTTAATTATGCGAGACATGAGACGTATATCTCTCTAAGGTTTGCCAACTTCTATTAGTTAAATGAGGTTCAGCAATGGATCTCCAGTCAAGTCGATGGACAATGAGAGTGCTAATGATAGCAGCAGATACATAGACAAAGGGAATAGTGGAATCATATAGCATCAATACTGAAGTTAACCTACAAAACCACAGCTAACCAACATATTCAAAAAACGAAAATAATGATAAAAAGTTCCATTGGAAAGTTTGCCAAAAACAAATATCAAACGCCTTAGCATTTACTTAATGTTCATAGGAATAGATTGTAAAATAAATATACTATATGACATAATAAAAAATAAAAAAATATAAATATGAGACATATTGTTTTATGTACTTTTAAACGTCTCTCTATAACATTGATTCTCGAAGGTCATATGTCATGGAAAAATTGATGACGGATTAATACGGGATGTTTTTCGATAAATACCCATTCTTCGGGGGTCCTTTCATTTTTTAATTGCAACAAGTTAGAGAAACTATAATATCAAAACTATAATAAAATTAACTAGAAGCAACTTCCAACAAACGTCAAAAGAAAAAAAACATTAACAACATAGGAATTCCTTCAAAACACACATTACAAGAACAAAACGATAATAATTATAAAGATAATACTATATATTTTAACAGTCACAGCATATAAATGTTTATATGTATAAAAACAAAAACAAATGTATGTAATGCTAGTAATAATAAAATTTCCAACAACTTCCTTTCTAAAAATTGCACCCACCTTGGGCATTTTGTTATGAATTGTGAAGGAAATTTTGTCATATTTTCGATAATTTTATTGTATTATAATATTAATAATATTTTTTTTGCAACAATAAATTAGTGTATTGTTATACACTAATATTATACGCATTTCCAGCGCCAGGAATTCATTTGTTTCATTTCGACAAATATATAAGCAAGTAAGTGTCAAACAAAGGATTCACATATAGAAAATATGGTACAAGAAGTGATTGTTACTAAAAATGTAAAAAATAAACAACCGAAAAGGAGAATTGGAAGGAAAGGCATTGCTAAGTAGATGCTTTTACTTAAAAAATTTAAATAAAAAATATAAGGCACAAGACGTACAAAATTTAAAAAAGAATCAGAACAAGGAAATTCTCGATAGCATGCAACTTGTTTAATTTTTTTTTGTGTTCAAACATAATTTATTGTACATTCGTAAAAAAAAAACAACCAATATATTATGTATTCTATTATTACTTACATTATGCTTTTAATCCCTTCTCATAAATAACTAAGAAAAGAACCTAAGTTGATTTGTTTTTTTTTTTCAAACTTATCAAAAAATATCAATAAATATAGAAAAGTTAATAAAATCGCACAAAACATTGAACTAATCAAATAGAAATGAAATTTATATTTTTCTCATATTTTTTAATAATATTTTGGAATAAAAATGCAAAATTTACATAAATATAAACATAAATTAAAAATAAAATGAATGATAATGTTATGTAATTGCTTGTTATGTAATTTTACATAATTTACTTTATTATCCGCACTGTTCGAAGCACTAAGAGAGATATTGCTGTATATTTGGAATAATTATTAAGTAAGATTTCATTTAGCGCTTAGTATGCATTCGTAAAGGACAAACGCTAAACGAAACAAAGTTAAATGAAGACAAATTAACATACAGTAAATATTTATTGAACATTTTTGGGTTTCGAGTAGAACGCGTTATATCCAATCCAAACCAACTAAATTTTGATTGAATAAAAAAATAACATAAAATTTAACTCCTCGATTAGTCCGGTTTCAAACAGTCCCGAATACTAGCGAAACCGATTACCAGCTTTATGCGAGGCATTGCTGTTTATTTTTATCGACAATCTGTCACGATTTCAGGTCTAAATTGATTAATAACATTCAAAATCTCTTCCATTTCCTTAAGGAAATACATCAAAATCAATTCTTCAAAAACTTCCCTTTCTATAGCGTTTCTGATACGTTCTATCATTTACCGTCGAATATTAAGCAAATAACCATCTCCCCTCTTTGAAAACACCCATTACACATCTTAAATTTAATATCAATTTTCATTCCAAACAGTTGAAACTTTAAATTGAAAAGAAGATTTCTTTACATCAGATTCTTGACGATATATAACATAATATATAACATAATAAATTATTAGATCCTTAAATATTTAAAAACAAGGAGATCTTCCGTATATTTCAAAGATGAAATGTAAGTATAGTAATATTTCAAATAAATTACTCTATTTCAACCCTAAAATATCTCCTTTAACGCAACGTTTCTCGACCCTACCGTTTATTTCTTTTAATGCTCTACCCTCCAAATTGGTGTTTATAGGCCCTAACCTTTCAATTGCTTTTTAAATAGACTAATATTTTCTTCTTCTATTACTTTTATACATCTTTAATCAATTTTTATCTAAGAAATATAAATATGAATAAAAATAAAATAAATTACAAAGTCCATTTCCATCCATTGGTTTACAATTGTCTTAATTTGTGCTATTAATAAAAATATATAAATTTTAATTTTAATTTTGAAGCTCAATACATTTGCAAAAGCTCTATAGATCCATAATATAGCCAAAATTTAATAATCGATCTATCCACATTAATAATGTCGTAGACTCTAGAGTTTAAACACAACATTAAGTAGTTGATAAGAAGGCAATGAGAGTTTAATATTTGAATAATTTTTCATAAAAAAATGTTTTTTTTTTTGTTGGAAATACGTGATCTTCCAATTAGATAATTTCTTCTTCAGAAAACATTATCATGTTGAAACCACATTTTTTCGAGGTCTATGTCGTCCAATTGATCCCACAAAAAGTTAGATCATTCTTAAAAAAAACGGTCGAATTACATCTACATTCCATAATTAGCACCAAACGGTGACTACCGTCTCTACAAAATTGTGCAATGTGATTTAACAATCACAATACGTTGTTCATTTATACAGCAGCCCATTTTTAATAATTTTAAGCTGACCAATGTCAAACATTGAAGTTACCAACTTACATACAAGAAAATGGAGGGAAATTTAAATCCGGCGTACCTGATGCTCTATCCTATATAAATAAATTTCAACAAGATTTAATCAAATATCTCATAAAATAATATTACACATATAAAATATTTACTATAGTAATAATACAAATAAAGGGCTGTAAGGCCAATAGCTCTTAGTTTATATATTTTTGCTATAGAAATTATGATTTATTTATCTATTACTTGCTTCAGTAAATATTATTACAGACGTTCCTAAATAATAAGCGATTTTCAGCTCCACGTGATTTTTTTACAAAAATAAAAATTTCGTAAATAAAGTCTAAAAATACAAAATATATAGAAATAAAAGTTATTAAAATTTTGGAATTACATATTTCAGAAAACTAGAGTAAATTTTATTTGCTTTCACAATCGCGATTGAAAAGAAAGGCTTAAAATATTAAGAGTTCGACTTTATCTTCAATATTAATCTAAATTTTTTCAAATGATTTTCTATCAATATTTTCTTTTACTAAGTAATCATAAATTTATTGAATATTAGCTTCATAATTTCTTTAAATTTTGTCGTAATTTGAATGTTTGGATCGATGTCTATAATTGTATTATCCATTTTGTTTTTTTGGCTAATTTAAAAGATTTACAAAGATTTTCTGCAGTGAATTGATACTTTTTTATGCAAAAACTTTCACAGAAAAAAATGGGTTATTTCTACTTTATGACCACGTAAATTCAGTTTGCGTATAAAAAATACCGAGTAAATATGGAACTGTATTTACTCGTAAGAAAACACTCGCGTAAACATAGTACCACGTACATGCAGGAACGCCTGTATATTACATATTAATATACATAATATGTATATAAAGTTTATTTTAATTATATTTACACATTTTTACTAAAAAATAAATAAATCTTCAATTTAAGCATTTTCTAAATGCTCTATACATTATTCTTATTTGATTGGATGAGTGAGGATGGTTTAAGGCGAACGGAATTATGATGATTCCGGCGTCTAGATTATGGTGGAAGGAATAGGATAAAATTTCTTGGATGATGAATGGGGGGAAGTCCCGAGGGGACGTTCACAAAAGATAGCAGATAGGATGCGGGGCCCTCACGGTCAGTGGACCGCGGTCAAACTATCATCGTTTATCAACACTACATCGTCCAGAATATAAACTATATAGATACATGTATGAATGCGAGTTTGAGGCGAGTAAAGTAGGTAAAATGGGTCCGTTATTAAGCATCAATCATACGCTTCGGGTATTACATAAAAAGGGTCATGGGATGAGATGAGAGGTCTCATTCCGCCTACTCCTCCATACACATACATATATATTTTTTATTTAGATAAATGGACGCGCCTGCACGCCGAGAAAATTGAAACGAAATTGCACAGGTCCCACTATATGTTTATACACAAAGAAAAGGAGTGGAGGCAAAGACGAAATAGGAGAAGAAGAAAAAAAGCTGGAAGAGAATATAGAAGACGGGGTTGAGAGCTGGATAAGGGATAAGCAGTGATTTATCGCCCTTTTGCAACGTTAAAGTGGTCGCTGCCACATTTAATTCGTCTGCCAATAAATCGCGTCCACGATTATAATTACCTATGGCACAAAACGAAAATTCCACTCTAAAATATTTTGTGTGCAGTATAAACACCGTTTCTCTCCCCTTTCCCAAGGGCGTGTTTTTATTTTTTTCAATTTTTCGTAGGTCGTGTCAGGGCTTCTTAGGCTGCGCCTCGCAATCAAACCGATTTGACATCCGTTAAGCGCCGGAGCTTTATTAAAGCCGAAAACGGCGAAGATGCTTTCAGACTATCGAACAACATAAAAAAAATAAGGGCGAGGCTTCAATCTAAAATAACAGCAACAACAAAAAATGTACACTTTATATTGAAAAATTGGAACAAAAGCGAAGCATTAACATAATTGCTTGTCTCAACAAAGCGACAATTACTCTTATTAATTAAATCCAGGAACCGAAACGATCTTATACAAATAGTACCTACTTTGCGTAATATATAATAAACGTCGTATTGTATCTTATTGTTTTATTTATTTTGGTTGAGCTCCGAAACAATGGATGCAATTTTCAAAGAGGAACTTGGACGTAGACGTTTATGTAATAAGTTTCGCGGACAAGTTTCGAGCAAAGGCAAACTAATAATTGCAAGACTCCCTCCATTCCTTATTCATATCTATCTCTCTTCGCTAAGGAAAAGAGATCGAAACGTTACTGAAAGTGCTTTAAACTTTCCACAAACTCACATAAATTAATTAATCACAGTGCATGTCTGTAACTGCAACCATTGCGAAAAGCTCTAAAGTTTACATTACGCAAATCAATGATTTATTCATTAACTTTCATATATAATAAAATCAACAAATATTATTAACTGATTATTCTTCTATAAAAGTCTCTTAATTATATTGAGAAGCTATTTATATCCGTATTTTTTAGTAGTATAATTTAATCAGTTACAATTTGTCGAATTAGTTTCCTATGATGGACCCCTGAAAATAACTGACCTGACATTCCAACACTATATAATATCATGTCTGCTTCATTAGTTTCTTCACATAAAATACGAAATTCAAAATTTCGGCGACTTTTACGAATAATTGAAAATATTTCAACTATCCCTAATTTCATATATATTGTATTATTTAACTTAACGTTTAATGCCGTTGAGTGTTTTTCTTATAAATATTGTGACTCCCAGTTATTAGAGTGGGGGTTATGTAACAAAATAGCGATTTCAATGTGTGGCATAAAATGCTATTTTATATGAGAGTTATAAGTACAGGTATAATAATATAATTAATTAACTGAGATTTCATACAATGCGTCTTCTGTATATCTTAACAAATAACCAAACGTAACTTAATGTTTATAAAATAATTAAAATTCTAACATAAAATTAAAAAAAAATATATTAATAGGCTGGCCAAAGGGCTTTTTTAATTATTTTAACATATTTAATAGTCAAACATTGTCACAAAGGTCGAAAATAATAAATTAATCTTTTAAAACTTCATAAAAAAATCTCATTTATTGGTGTAAATTTATCTCTATAAATATTATTCAACTTCAATACTCTAATTATAATAATACTACAACTTCATTCATTAAAATTTTTAAATAAATATTTTTAATTAAAAATATTATTAATTGAAAAAAAAAACTAATTTTAATCAGTTTATATTGTTTATATTGAAATTGTTTTGGCACAAGTTTGTTATTCCTGTTGTGTACAGCAAAACGTATTACTGAAACAGTTCAAAGCTAATCTGCGTTTAAGTGTGGTCAAGTTGATTGGAGCTTTGTTATTTAAATCGTTGAAAACAAATGTACAAAATTAAATCTGTTGTTTGGAGGTGGTTCGAAACAAAACAAACAGGCCGAAAACGAAACGGAACAAAATAAAAGTGGTGTACAAGTAAAACAAAACAAAAATAAATAAATGAAAAATAAAATCAACAAAAAAAGACACAGTAAACAAGTGTACAAACCGCCGCTACCGCCGCCGCCGCTCCCCCGTTTGAAGCTGCGAACGGTTTATTGATTTGGCGGGTGTCGGGTGCTCGTAAAACGACGGCAATACATAAAAGTTTGCTTAAAGCGAAGTAAGGACAAACAGTGAACTTCATCAATTTCTCCACTATTTTCATTGTTTTTCTTTCCTTTAATTTTCTCGAACTCATTAGTGTCCTTCCAGATCTTGCGGATTATTGCGTCAATTATAAAGTAATCATCGGATGTTGACGTAGACTAACATCTTTTCACGGATCAATGAATTTCATTCGAACAATCTGTGTTTATTATTATCCTCAATTATGGCAGGTATTTTTTTGTTAAGGGTGGGAAAAAAGAAATCGCAATAAGTTTTTATAGAGTAATAAATTGCGGGGTCGCATTGTGGAGCGCACAAAGAGGGGACGAAGTGCGTTTTTTCTTCTTCTCTCTCTCTCTCCTGTTCATCCTCTTGGCGGGGTTCAAATGAAAATGGGCCGTAATAAAATTAATATTGCAGGGAATACAATGTAAGAAGCGAACGGAGGTCCATTGAAAATAAATTTCACGCGCAATTGAGGAGTCCTGCGAGTAATTGCCGAAGGAGGAAGGATGAGGGCGGTGACAAAGCTCCATCTTCTTTAAAATACGGCACATTCTCCAGCATACCGGGAATCAATTCCATTCCATTATTACGAAAATCCGTCGGCGAATTACGCTCCGGAATACTTACATCTATTAAGTGGAACGCCCGAAATGTTCCACAGCTTTTCAACTATTCCTTAAATTTCATATTATTATTTATTATCATTAAAAGAATGAACCAGTTTTTAGTGTATAACGCGCCTATACGTGATTTTGGTAGTAAAGAGTGTCCCAAAATGAGCTGACATTTTAAATTTGCCGCCATTTTTTTTGCGAAAAAAACCAGATTAGAGATTTTTAATGCTGTCATTAGTATACATTGAGGTTTCATTATGAAACAGTCACTTAAATAGTGAACTTTTTACAGGAACTGTTTGCACTTTCTATTTTGTTCGGTTATCGATTCCTCTTGATTGAACTTTACTTCTTCAAAAATGAAAATGCTGTTACTGAAATTTGATATTGTGAGATAATTTAAAACTTTTTATGGCCTAAAATTAATGATATTGATGTAGAAGACATGTGGTTTCAACAAGACGGTACAACATGTCACACTGTCAATGAAACCATGCAGTTAATTCAAGATAAAATTAATGGTCGTGATCAGTTGTTTTGTATCATACATAACCTCCATGTTTCTACTTTCTAATTAAACAAAAATGTTATGAATAATAACATTAAAGTTCTGTTTAAATAAAATATCAGTTTATTTTGGGACACCTTTTGAATCTTCTCAATTTTAACTGATTATACTCCAAAATATGATTATCAAATTTCACATTATTCCTTTTTTTATAGAATATACACATCTAAATATGAAATGCGGTGTGAGTTTTTTTTTAATATTGTATTTCACTGTATTATTGCTAACAAATTAACAGAAATTGTAATGTTGATTGACCAATTTCTAATTTTCATGTTATAATATGTAAGATGTATTATGCGTAACTAAATTTTACCTTATTTTAATATTCGATAAACTGCCTATTTCGATATATACCTATTTTTGGTGAATAAACTTCATAAACATGAAAAAGTAATAGTATTTTTTACAATTTACCGCAGACTATGCCAGACTATAGTGAATCCGCACTGATAGAAGCCGCACTATATTGCTTTACATTATTGTGGTATATTATATTATATCAATGTTTAATTTTAGAAATATGTGTTATACATCTAAAACTATTTTTTTATTAAATCATAAACCAGATTCGTTTATTATAGGGTGTAGTGTGGAAAGTGCAGTATTTTGTAGACAATATTATATAATTCTAATTTATAACTGACTATTTTCACTACAGTAGTTAAAACAGTACCTTGATGTGGGTTTTTGTTGAATTTTCACAAACGTCGAAAGAATTGCACATGCCGCATTCTAATTAAACTAATTCCATTTTCTATTGTTACTCGGCTAATTAAACGTCCTGTGCTTATGACAGTTTACATATATTCGCCTTTCAAAGATTACGCGGAATTTAATTAAACTATCGCATTTAATTATGTATCGTGCAAGTGAGAATTAATAACGAACAGAAGTGAAAAAATATATTACAATGTAGGTTTGTATATGTATAGTGGAGAAACGTACATTTACACACCACGAACCAGCCGCAAAATTAAATAACGAAAGCGTAATGTGTCTAATGTATATTACTATTATTATGAAGTTGCCTCTGACGCGTTCACCATTGCATGCGCTGTTTATGCGCTACATTGTTTTTGAAGTTAATGCACACAGCGAAAACTAACTTTCGGTTAACTCTTTAATAGACCGAAATGCCTGTTACTCCTTACGCTAAAACAAAACTCATTTATTTTACTCATAATGAAATACAGAACATTATTAAATGCAATAACCAACCTAAATTGATTTACTTTTTTTATAATTTTGCTACCACACTCGTCGTGAAATTTTACATGGACCATATTGTGTAACTTGATTATTAGTATTCTATAATAAATAGTGAAATGCGGTCGGGCCATGAGTCATACAAGTTGTTTTTTTAATATTGACACTGGAAAACTAAAACAAAATCTATTCCATGATCCCCAAATTCATATAAACTGAGGCGTCTCAAATTAAAATATGCCCGAGTCCTCCAAATATAAATTTGCTAAGAGACCACATATCCTTTTAAACTATTTATTAACTCACACATTTGCTCACATAATGCATTATAGGAGTTAGTAGACTTGTTAAATATTTGTATAGTACGACCACGATAACCTTGTAAAAATAAGTTGTATATTAAATATCAACACTTGAAAACTACGAAGAAAACTTTTCATAGTGCACCAAATTCTAATTTGGTGAAGCCGTCAAAATAAAATTTCACTGAGTCTTTCAAATATAAATTTGCCAGTAGACCACATATACATTTAAAGTGATAATTAATAATCGAAATTGGTATACTTGTCAAATATTTTTTAACCTATAAGAGGACAGCCAACCAACAAATTAAAAAATCAAATGATCAAAATGGTAACTATCCAGTGGGAAAGATTATCCAATTAATGTCAACCGCGATCTTAAATTTGCTTAATATTCATATTGATGAACAGATTGTGAATAAAATTACACGTCATAAAAAAATATTTTGTTCATTTAAAGTTTAGTCAGCGTATTTATTTTTTGGACATAGGACAATAAGACGATGGGACGATTTTTAGAAAATATTTTATTACCATTAAGACGTAATCTAATTGTATGCGGTTTTATCTCATGAAATATACTGAAACCAGACTGCTCGAAGTCGTACTATGCAAGGTATTGTATTTATTTCGGCTAAAAGAAAATAAAAGAAATTGTAATATATACACGAAAGCTTGAAATATTATATATAAAATTGTTGTAACTTCAAATGTGGTAACATGGACATGTATATGTGGTTGAATACACAATTCATTGAAAAGTTAAATCTAATTATTCTCAATATAAATAACAACATTTTTTATTAATAGTATGTAGTTTTTATTGTGTACAAAATAAAAGTTATGTATAATTGTCATAATGATTATACTTATATTTTAATTTTCAAAATGAACAATCCGTCGTGAGAAAATCTTTAGTTTTAGATTACTTATTTTTTTGTTAATTTTTATTAACTTTAAAACCAAATAAATATATAAAATAAAACTCCCAAGAAAGTGGTTGACGATATTAATAATAATAATATTTATATTATACTTCAATTATAACAACAAAAAAGTACATCCTATAAATCAAAACATAATTATAATGACAACCAAATAATAACAATTCTGAACAATAGAGAAAAAAACATGAAAAATATTTAGGCTGGTCAAAAGGCTATCGACCGAGGTCTTTCCGCCCAACGATATTATTTTCGATCAATTTTTTAAATCAAGTTATTTTATTATTTGTATTAAAATCACGTTGCAATGAATTTGCAGTAATTACAATATATTTGTTATTATCCAATTTGTTATAAGTAAAAGGATTTAAAACTTATAAAATGCAATTAATTATAATCTAATAAAGCTGAAATACGAACAACATGTAAAACGCGGTTCAATTCAGTGTATCGTCAACCATTTACCCCGACGTTATGTAAGTGCGGTCGTATGACAGAGGCATCGAAACAACGGTAATTAACAGCAGTTAAGCTGCGCCGGTTTGCCAGTGGGCTCTGGGGACCCGTTCCAGATGACGCAACGTACCCGAACCGGCCCAATTGCCCACTAATAAAACAAAGCGAAACGTCAACGTGTCCATATGATATGCATTACATTACGTAACGGAGGGAGCGTGTACATGCACAGCAATTACGGCCGATCCGGGATTGCGTCCAGCCTTCTGTGTTCCCCCGAATCCTCGCCCCACACCCCTCACAACCATCGGTCGTCCAATACCAACAACACATCCACGCACAGTCATTACCACTAATTCCAACAATAATAATAATAAATGTAATTTCACCGTCGAAATGATCCTCCATAAATCCCGAAAATGGATCTACCGTCGAAGCACTTTTTCATCGCGATTTCATCCCCGAGAATCGCCCACCAAGGAAACCATTAATTACGTAATGCAGCCGCCTCCAAATTGACTGCAGCGTTCGCGATCCTGCCAGTTCTCATTCCACCTTCAGCCAATTCCAGATTCCCGTGCACGATAATTACGCTACCGCAAAACGCCTATAATCCTTAGCTAAGTGTTTTAATTTAACCTAAACCGACTCCGACAAATGCATAAAGCAAGTAAAAATAAACATAAGATAAAGACAGAATTGGTATGAAGCTTAAAAAATACAGTTTAATAAACAATTGTTAAATAATCGAGATATGTCAAAAGTTTTTTTACGTCTTCAAGTTTTATATTATTATGTGATAACCACATAATATACCTCAACAGTTTTTATACATGAGAAATATTTATATTGGAATTCACCCTTCGCTCATCATTTTTATTCATCAAAATTTTAAGTTCCCTCACACTGTGAGCCCCACATCATGTTTGTACCTGGGACCTCAAAATACAATATTACTTAATACCTATTATGTGATAGGGCTCCAAAATAGAATTCACTCACATCAACATTTTAAGTTGCCTCACACTATATGCCCCACACCATGTTTGTAGCTGGGCTTCATACTAGCGCTGACGACTTGTGCCATAATTTTCTTTTTTAAAACAAAGACATAACCTTTACTATAATAAAAAAATCGAAACGTATTTATAAAATCATAATAAAATAAAAAAATAAATTAAACATTTGTATATAAAAATTTAAAACGAAAGATTTAACTTTGTTTTAACATAATTCAAAAATAAAGTCCCAACTTCGTTAACGTTACCTCCAACAACGAAGATTAGATATAACGCAGTCCGTTATTTCAATTCCTATTTAACAATATACACATTTTAGAAGGTGCTTCAATGACATTGAAAACTTTTAAATTTATTTTTGGATCTAGGATCCTGATCTATTAAGAAGTGTTATTGTTAATCGATTAGTGTTAAATACTATAACTCCGTTATAAGAAATTATTAGACTAACATTTTAAAATGAGATTTCACGAATTAGTAAGTTAACTATTATTTAATAAAACGTTTGTTATAATTTCAAAACCTTCTTTACTTCTGAAAACGAAGTTTCGCTTAACGTAGTAATTTCGTTAATTGAGATATGTCTGTATTTTCATTGCAGTAGGGAATATATTTACATTTATAAATCAACCGACAGATGTCGCTTTTCCTACATCAATTAAATGAAATGTGGTATTGCAGCAAACATGTAAATAACGCACCTCCCGATTCGACCGATTAAATAATAACGTTAGCGGAAACCCGACGTAAAGGTAAACTTGCACCGGAAGTCATCAAATCCTTATGCATTACTGGAACGAAGCCGTTTGATCAATTTTCATTTGAGTCAAAGCATCAATGAGCTTTGATAGTAGCCTTCTATGGGTTTTATTTGTTTACAAGTATTCCGCGGATATACTTTTAAACAAAAAATGAAATTCATTGATGTCCTTCCAAGTTACTCTTTCCGCTCATCCAATTTGCGTATCACCAATAATTCAAAAATATGCTTCTTAATTAACAATTATACATAGAGGATTTAGTTAACGCTTCTCTTTGCTTTTATTGGTAGTGTATGGCAGTTTGGATTTTCAGTCAATCTTATGATGAGTTTATTTTGTGTGTGTTTATACTATAAAATGTAATTACAAATATGTTATTGCTGAAATTGCAGAGTTTTCATACAATAAAAATCTAAAATTAGTAAGTGAAACCTTCAAACTTTTCAAAATTTTGAAGCAATTTAAGGAAGATTGTTTTTTTGAGTTTTTGGTATAATACGAATTATATATAAGCTATTTTTATATTATTTATTTTTTAATTACTAATTTTTAATCTCCCTAATTTTAGCCTAACGACGAAAGTCTTTTTTTTTAATTATTTATTTTTATATTTACGTGCACAGTGTATTTAGGATGAAAACAAATTCATTTGCATTTAATGGTCACTCGAATTTGCAATAACGTTCACTACGTTCTGTTTATGCAAATCAAGACGCATTCACGGTTACCGGAGTTTGCTAATTGCAATCAAATTTCGTTTCATTAATAATTACTTAATTTCAACGAAATGCTGCACAATACAATGCACACTCGAGCACGGTTTTCAATTATACATGTATTTATATACATATGAACGCACATAATGCAAAACAAAAATAAATTATAACTTCCGCACATATATGCATAATTCAAAGGAATTTTCTTTGGCAAACAACAACAAATATTAATTTTGCTGTAGGTACCACATAAAACTTTTTTAATTGAAAACAACTATGATTATGTGATGATGAAAGGGGTATAATATTGAATTAAATACATCATTTTTTATAATAACCGATTCAAGACTGTATAAACTAGCAAGTTAATATAGTCTTGTCCTAACTTACTTAATATTTTAACTATCCTATGTTAATTCAATTTGGCTATGATTATCACAACAATCCTGCCATGTGGATCGATGGGATAACCGTTTACTTGTATTGAACGTCGAGAGTGATGTCTTGGTTTTTCTAATCTAAGACGATTCCATATATCCAATCATCACCCATTGCCATAGGTGTACTCATAGAATTGTTGGGAGTGATCATCCATATTTGATTAACTATTCCAGTAATTTAGATGTTTCTCGTGTATGATCTGAGCAACTAATACACATTGGTTAGTGTCTTGCCTGACTCCGCATGGATATTGATCTGTATTGAAAAATCCTATTATTAATATGAGTCTGGCGTGAGGTTCTGTCCTGAATGTGGATTAACTTACCCTGGTTTAGTCTACTTCTCTAAAAGTTTTGTAGTATTGTATTCCTTTCCATGTAATGTCATAGTTATATTTGGCTTACTACTCTCTGCTCTGTCAGCAATTTTCTTTCCTGGGGTACCACCAACCGGAGGTGAGAATTTTGACTGAGAAAAAAATAAAGCAGTTTCTGAAAGATCGAGGTTCTGTCTATTGTTGAATGAGTAATGAATGGTTAAGTTTGCGTATATGGAGGACATAATTAACCTTCTGAACAAAATTAATATTTCTATCCAAGGGTCTTCTACGAATATATTTTCACACAAATAAAATGGATACGTTCAAGAAGAAGCTGGTACTTTCGGATAGTCATGTAGAAGATATAGAAATGTTTCCACATTTAGATCTTTTCAATGCTGCAATTGTCAACCGCAAAATTATATTTAACATAATAAGTCAAGCCAAGCCAACATTTAACAGCTTTAGCTAAAAACTTTTCTGTCTGAAAATGAAGATCCATGTAAAGGTAATATCTAGATTAATAATCCCTTTTTGGAAGATGCAGACATAAAATCATCGCTTTTTTGACTATATATGTGAAAAAACGGATATTAATTCCGCTTTTCGCTCTCAGAAAAATGCTGCAACCACGTATACAAATTTGTTTACAAAGAAGCAGCACCAAAAAAAGCACTAATCGAAAATTATAAATTTTAACATTAGATTTAAAAACTGAAATTCTATCTACAATTTCGCCGGTGTATTAAAGGGTGTTAAAAGATTGCAGAACACTGATCTAAACCACCTAAGTTGATGATGAGTTTTCTATTGGTTTGATCGCCTGCTATTATTTCTTTTTGGAATTGACTTATTGTGATCAAGTCTCTAAAGTCGTTTAGTTTTTCAACAAGATTCTTTCCACCACTCCTCACAAACCTGGACGTCATCTGTGTGGCTAGGCCACAATAAACTTCTAAGGGTTGTAAGTGTTTCAGCCACATGGCGTCATTCCTCATGATATCAACAGTTTCTCGTCGCCGCCACCGCAAATACTGTTTTTGATATTATCCAAATTTCCCGTGCCAGCTAATCAGTGGAAATTCGGCAATCGACAAGATGAATTTCTTCGTCCGCTGTACGGTCTGTGAGTCCTCCCATTTAGCCTGAAACACAACAAAAGATATTAGCGATTTGATCCTATCAGAGGAATACTTACCGCTATTGGGAGATAATGGAAGGCCCGCTCGCAATACATCCCTGAACAACGTGAGCTTTTGTCCAATGCAGCGAGAGCTGGGCTGCTGGTCGCATGACTGCTTGTGCGAGCTCCCAGGTTTCTACGGTGTCTCGCAATATATAAGAACTTCCAGTGCCGGCTTACTATCAAATATGCGAAGGAAGCTGAGTTCTCCCACGCATGCCGCAATGCTCGGTTGATAGCGAAAAGCAACATCTGGATAAAGTTGTGCAGTGGTGAAATTACTTTTCGCCATTGAGCAAAATCTTGTGCAGTTCCACGAAATTACTAAATTAAGCAAAAATTAGTTTTCAGTGTTAAAGAAAATACTATTGCCAGAAGGAATTAAAACATTTTCGAACAAAGATTTTGTATTAAATAAACAGTCAACAAAGTTTTTTTTCTCTTTCATTTAATAATTGCCTATACATAGTTAATACATTTAACTCTCATCGTTTGACAATAATAAAATTATCCTTAAATTATCATAGTTTTCATTAAAAATAATTGAAAGGTTATCAATATTATTACATGTTCTTTTTCAGAACTCTTCCTTTTCTTTGTTGATAAACTGTATAGCTTTATTGTAATAATGATACAAAACAAAAAAGTAAGAAATCTTAGAATTAGGGTTATTCGACCTTAAACTTTTTTTTCTAGACAAAGAAATATAATTCAATTATTTTACAAACGAACGTCCACTTTCCTAACAACTTATATTTTATTAAAACAATTAAGCATAAGAATACAGTGGAACCTTGCTTAACGAGCATTTAGCTTAACGAGCAAAATGAATTGTAAATAAAATAAAAATTTGGTAAGCTTGCAGAAAATGTAACTGTAACAAAGATATATTGACCTCAGCCTTCCATCAGAAATTACATTTTATTTAATAATAATGTTATTTATTTAGAAATATTGTTTTCTTGGGTTTATAGTTATTTTTTATATAATAGTTGTTATTATTATTGCAACAAAATATAATTCATTATAAACGGTAAAATATCTGGCCAAAATAAAATTAGTAAAAATATAAAGTTTGCATTTGAACCAAATAAATCTGCTATTAAATAATTATACATGTTTGAACTTACATATATAACTAAACGTAAGGAAAATAGTACAAAATTCAATCTCAAAATAAATTTTACGATTTTAGGTGATAAAAGTAATAAATGCAAATATTTAAAAAAAAAACTATTCACAAAATCAAGTAAAAAAACATGCACCTGGCAAAATGCAAAGATTATCGCCGATGCAGAAAAGAAGTGGTGGTTGTGGCGGTATTTTCAAATTGCTGACAATATAGTATTTAATATATATTATATATCGACAGCTCAGTTATGCATCAAATGCGAGACTTTTATACTTTAGCTAGTACATCACCCACCAACTTAGCGCCAAGATACAATTTGAATGTATCTAGAGATGTGGTTGCCACATACATATTAAACTAAGTATTAAACATAAGGAATAAAACCCAAATATAAAAATGAGATGAATATTTGAATATCAATTTTTATATGTACAGCATTTTTTGCTATATTTGAAGGACTTAGTATTAGCAGAGTGCAGAAAAAAATAAATATATAAGAAATACAAACATATAAAAAAAACAAAAATAAACTTCAAGTTACAATCACTAGGTATTGATTAAAGGAAGTTGAAATACACTCTTCTAGAGAGTACAGCAGAGGGTAATTGTAATTTATTAAAAATACCTATTAAAAAATATATCTTCTTCAATATTTTGAATGAGAATTTAAAACAACTAAAATAAAATATTAGCACGTTATTTATTAGAATCAACATTCATACTATAAATATAGTCAAAAAAAGAACATGAACTACATTTTACACTAAACTTGCTGGTGACTTGCTGTTCTTATATTATGACTTAAATCATTCATAAAACATACTATCTTTGAATACGTATCTACCAACACTTTAAAACGTTCGTCTGCAGCCACGATGATGTTGTCAATTAGATTGTTTTCCCTCTCGTTAAGTTGAGTATGCGTTTCAAAGCACATATCGCGCATTTCACGTGTTTTCCTTATAATTCCACTTAACTGAACTTGCCAAAATTCTAACATTATATTCGAACTAGAATTGTGTAGTTGGTTGGCAGTTTCAGCAATAGTTTCATTGTATCTAAACATTATATTCGACGATTCTTCCAGAGCTTTGGCACAAATGTCCCAGAATTCTTTTTCTGCATGTACTCTCTGATTTGTCCAAAATTGTGGTCTATTTGCCTGGTCTGCTCTTCTAGCAGCAAATTGACTATCGATGCTTATCTTCTTTACTGTCAGTTTCATTTCAACAGCATCTAACTGTACCAATAATAACGGAATCATTATCTTGTCTAACGGCTAACAGACCAACTGCTCGATAACATGAAACTTCGATATTTATTACCAATAAAAAAATTGCTGAAAAGAGAAGTATGTTTTAGGATCAAGATATTAGTAAAAAATACTAACGGTTATAGTATATGTGACCAGATATGCATTAAACACTGGTGGTAACTATAAGCATCAGGTAGCATGAAAACACGAGGTAGTTTACATCCTACACACTTCTCTCGTCATCAGAGTATCTGGAACTTCGATTTTTCTTACCTTCGATTTAAAGAACCTTTCTAACTTGTACGTACAAATATTGAAATTGTGTCAATTGCGTAAATGAGAAGAAGAAACAAGAAGAAGAAGAAGTTTCATTCACTCCTCTTATCATGCGAGTCACTAAAACCTCGGATTTGTATTACATTTGTTTCACAGAACCTTTCTAAGTTGTACGTACAAAGACTGTATTATGAAAATTATATTATATAATTAATTATTATATTGAGTCTTTAGAATTTTGAATTTGTCTTACATTTATTTCACATAACATTTCTAACTTGTGCATACATAGACCAAAATTCTGTCAATTCGATTAGGCTAAGTTTAATACGGTAATAAATAAAAGCGACAAAAAGAAGAAAAAAGTTAACATCCAAAGTTCCTTCACTCATCGGAGTTGCTGAAACTAGTCTAGTTGAGATCAAATGTAACGTTTTTATAAATATAATGTACTTATTAAATAATTTAAATCTCATCGATTATTATTAAATACATTTTTCTTCTTAATTACAAATATTTTTTCTTACATTTACGTATCTTATATTTGAATAAAATACAATAGATTTAAATTAAAAATTATTCTTCAATAAACAATAATATATAACAAAATATAGAACTTTCAATTTTATATAAGTAAAGTAATAATAGTTTATTAGCCAAAATATAACAAAATAATTTTATACACATATGATTAATTTTATTTATATTAAACTATTATTGAATCGTTTGGATATTTTATATCACACTTAAAACATTTTCTCCTAAAACAAAATAATGTAATTACTGATTCTTGATGGAAAATTGAATTAATATAAACATTAAAACAAAATGCAGCAATACCTCGCATAGTGCGGGTAATCTATTCGGCCGTAAGAAAGACTTTAATATTACTTAAATATAGAGAACACAAATAGTGACTTCGCTACTGTATGAAAGAAGAACTATAATTTAGTTATACAAAATAACTAATTTATACATTTTTTGTTTAAACAAATTTTTATTCTGCTCAATAAAAAATTAGTTTATTATTAAATATTTAAACCATGCTATGGTAAATCCGAACTGCTCGAAGAAGCACTATGCTTTTAATGGAGAATGCAGTGTATATTTTGCAAACAAGTGAAAAAATACCTGAAAAATCAGGTATATTTCAGAAATTTACCTGATATAAAAATGTCTACCTGAATTCACTTTTTCTAAGAATTGGAAATGTTTCTTTCATATTGGAGCTGTGGACAAATGTTACATAAAATCTAACAAGATCTGAGGAAAATAGAAATTTCAATTCGATTTATCCGAGAAAATTTGAATTATATTTCTTTTTTTTTTAATATACTTTTGAATATATCATTTTGGAAATATTTTCATTTATATAGAATTATTATCTTATAATTTGTATTTATATTATAATTGATTTTCATTTTCTGGAAAACCATTTATAGTGTTTATGATTCATTTTTCATTAGTTTGTCCTGTTTAATTATTTTTATATTATGGAAAAAAGTTTTGTTCATTGGCAGATAAACTATAGTTATATATTTAAAAATAATAAAATATGTTTTTTCTAATCTTTTTTTGCATTTAAAGAAAAATAACTGGAATTAGTTTTTTTTTTTTACAATTTTCAAATAAAATATTATTAAAATAATACATTATACTTTTTTTGTAATTATTTTTAAACTAAAATTATAAGTAATGTGGTAATTATGTTAGTAATTATATATGAAAAGAATATCAGAATGTTATGGAAAAATAATGTAAATTTCAATTGGATTTATTGAAATAGAACAATTTCTATATAAAAAAATACTTAATTCTTGTGCACCTGTAATTTTGTAAAAAAAAATGATTGAAAATATATCTTTTATACATTACAACAATTGTGTTAGTTTATAATAAATTTTCGAAAAAAAAAATCAATACAATTGCAAATTATTAAAAAATATGTTTATTTTTGTAAATCTTTTAAAAATAATAATAGATTAAGTCAATTATAACACTGTTCTGTTCTGAAAATTTTATTGTTTATGTAAAATCATATCTGTGTAAAAACTAGACATGTATATTTGAATGAAATTCATAAACAATGGAATATTAAACTGGTCCACATCTTGCGTGTCTTATGTCATAGCTTAAATTATTCATAATTGATACCATTTTAAGGTACCATTTAGTCAGTGCATTAAAGTTTTTATCCAATAAAATCAACAAAACTTCCATTTGTTCATCATTCATATCATCGCTGATCATCTTACTCAGACGGTTGCACTTCCTGCTCGACTCATGTAATCCCCATGCACTGGCTCTCAAAGTAACTCGCCAAGTATCCATTTCCATTGCAGCCGCGATGCTAACATTCTCGCGCTCAGCCATAGCGTCACAGTACTTTGTCATTATCGACGCCGTTTCCAACAACTCCGCTGCGAAAACGCTGAAAACTTCCTTTTCCCTTTGTTTCTTTTCTTTGGACCAATGGTAAGGTCTTTTTTTCATATCTTCTTCTCTATGATACACTTGCTTATCAATTTTCATCTTGGAAATTGCCAGCTTACATTCTACAGCATCCAATTTCATCACTATCAACGGTATTGCCATCTTGACTGCAGGCAAGCAGAACATCAACTAACCATCCGGCTTAGTGCAACTTCGATATTTATACCCAAAAAGTATACCTGCTTTCAAAGAAGGTACGTTTTAGGGACAAATCATTACAAACATTTGCTGATCTTTCTCTATTTTATTTAAAGGACATCTATTTTTAAGCTAAAAAATTACAAATTCGGGAAAGTCAAAGTATGGATAATTGAAAAACACGATTAATACAAACATCGCCTTTATTTTTTTTAAATAATATCTATGTATTGATATACAAAAACATACTATATACAAAACATTTTAAAAGAAAATCTTTATTTGTTTTTCCTGTAAAATTATTAATAATATATATACAACAAAATTTGGCGCTAAGACTGGAATATTTAACTTGATTTACTGAACGGTAGATTTGCACAGACAATATTATTGCTTAGCTTATAAAATAAATAAACACTAAGGCAACAGCGAGCAGGATACGTATTTTAAGATATAGTTGTGATCAATATTTATTATTGACTACAAGATACGATTGAAGTGTTAATGTTTATATTAAAAGTACGAAAAACGCAGTGTTGAAATTACACTAATACTATCTTGGTTATAAATTTATTGTGTTGTTAAGACATAAATTTATAATAAAAGTAATAGCAATTGAATAAAAAAAGTTATTAAATTTTACTTAATTATTTTTTTAACGCAGACTTTTATATAAAGTTTTTGTATCTCGATTTTTTTTTTGTAAATAGTTTTCTAGCAAATTCTTCCCAACTGGATTATTTTGTAGAGATTTTCTAAGAAAGAACAAATTGAATCATTATCTTAGTGGGAAAGAAATAAAATTATGATATAAAAAATACCATAATATCATTTATGACAAATGAGAAATGTATATATTTTAAACAAAAATAATGATTTCAAATGTTAAATTGGTACGGGAAATTGGTACCGCCAATACTCATGTTTATATGCACAAAAAATGAAAGATTTTTCACTTATTATCAAATTTCTAGAATATTTTAAATCCTAGTCAAGATCAAATGTGGATTTCTTCGAAATAATGAAGACATATTTGAAATATTATTTTTCAGAATAATAAGAAAAAACAAAAAAAAAATACATAATTTCAACAATTAGTTAATTAAAGATATTTTGACTGCATGTTCACAGAACTTAAAACATTGTTGAAAATAAACATTTTTTGTTATAAACATATTTGAATACATTTATTTACACATCTATTAATTGTTACAGTAAGAAAAATTGCAAAAACGTAATGGTAATAGAAGTTATGAGAAAGAAATAAAATAAGAAATAAAGAAATAATACAATATTTATTTATCACAAAACAGAAATGTGTATACAAAATTAGGCTTAAAGTAAGGTCCATGAAAATAAATTTAATATTTATACTAAATTGGTCCATGGAATGGTTGTTTTATATCAGAAATTAAATTGTTCATATATTGTGTCATCAAAGCGTATCTTCTCACAAAAGAATGGAAGACTCTGTCTGCTTGAACTATTTCGTCGTTCATTTGTTCCAAATTCTTGTTCAATTTTAATTGCTTAACCACATTATTGCACTGTTCTTGCAATTTCCATGGTATATCTACAATTGCTACTAATTGTTTTCGCCAATCATACAATTCTATTTCGACATCTTGATCATAATTATTATCAATTTTATCGAGAATTTTATATAGGTAATTTTCCATTATCACGATTGTTTCGCGCACGTGGTTACCACAAATTTTCCAAAAGTTAATTTCTGAATTTACCTTTTCCTTCGTCCAACGTGAATATGGTCTGAATTCCATTTCTTCCTCTCTACTTGCAATTTGAGCCTCTATATTCATCTTCTTACACAATAATTTGGATTCCACATCAAATAACTTCATTTGCAAAGTTGGGAGCGACATCTTAACGTTGTAGAAGCAGATTAACATCTAAGTAACAAGCGTCTTCAAACTTCGGTATTTATACCTCTAACAGTATACCTGCTGTAAGGATAGGGGAAGATTTCTACTAGGGACAACAAAATAAAAATCTGTTCTCCATCTTTTTTAGATACAAAAGATACATTATGTGAAGGTTAGTTTTCTGTGAAAAGTTAATTCTGTTTTTAAGCAGACAAAATATAATGCCGAAGTGTTTCTTTAAAATATGTAGAACAATACTTTTTATGCTGCTGCGGCTTCCATCGGTCGGGATTCACTATTGAAAATTTTGAAACAAACTAAAATTTAGTTCAGAAAAATAAAAATATAGTACAAAAATATTATACACAAATAGTCATTTTTATTTTGATTTTATAACATAAACTTTGTCGCTTCTTTAGGTTTAATTTGGTAGATACATTAATACCTCTCATAGTGCTGATTCGATCAGTACGGATTCACTATTTGAGAATTTAATAACAATTTAAATTTTTATAGAACAAAATTAAAAAAAAATAATTTAACGTGTTTTTAATTTGTTACGGTTTCGAACAGTGCGGAATAGATAACCGTACTATGTGAGGTATTTTATGTATTTTTTAAGTTATAATGAAATAGTAGTTTTAAATTTGGACAGAAATTATTATATAAGTATTAATACAATTAAATATTATATAAGGAATGATAAAATAATGTTGTGTACTATTTTTTTATATTTTATTTTTGTCAATTAAAATTTAGTTTTTTTTTAAATTTTTAAATCTGATTATATTGAATCCGGACTGATCGAAGCAGTACTATGCGAATTACCGCTGTATATAATTATGTATTATTTTTCTTATGTAGAACATAGGCATTAAAGGGTAAAGACGGCAAACGTAGGTTGAGCAGCTGAGAGGGCTGCTTAAGGGCTAATTATTAATGTGCAGTAGCGCCTGAATCTAACTTCTGTTTGTATGTGAAGCGCACTAATAGAGAAACCGAGCCGTGTTCCATCTTAGTTTCCCATTTAGACAACAATGCGGAATAAATTAACATTAGCTCAGTAACAGCTTCCTGTGCCATTTCACTGATACCGTTCTGGATGGTGGAGTCGGAGACGGAGGGCGGCATTTGGAGGCGGCGAAGAGCAGAATTCCTCGAGATCACCCGTGCATTAAAGCCACGCACGGCTTCTGCCACCCCTTCGAAAATTTAATAAACCAAAACATCCACACTATTTTGATAACCTAATAAACAGCACGAGCACGCGAATATAATGTAAGACTCCAGAAGGGCTTTCATTTCCTCCCCTGCAAAAACATACAAATATTATGCTAATGCTTATATATATATCAAGTCATGAACATGTAATGTATTCTACAGAGAAGAAAATACTTATTTAGTACAGTTTTTCGGTTAACTGGTTAAACTTATAAAAGTCGAAAAAACAAGTAAATATTCATTTATTAAAAAAAAAGAATAAAAATACAGAAAAAAAATGGATTTATTAATTAAAGCACTGACAACGATAAAACCTAATTGTTTATCCTAAATGTAGAACAATATTTTGTGAAAAATATAATGTAATAAAAATCGCAAATCCCTCGTTGTACGCGGTACTTTATTTACACGTTTTCGCTTTTACACGATTTAAATAAAAAAAAATAAATGTTGAATATAACTCGTGTAAATTAATAATCAATAAATTATTTCTTATTTGCATACTTTACAATTTCGATTTACATGTTTTTCTGAGGAACTTATCTAATGTATAAATCGGGGTGCATGTATTTTTTGTACTTCGTACTTTTGTACTTTGTACTTCGAAAACTGGTTTTAAATGAATATGAAAAAAGTAATTATTTATTTACTTATAAACATTAACATTCTGACTTAAAATCGCTCCACTTAATCAACCAATAAAATTACAATAAAATACATTAATTATGTATTTTGTATCTGTTTTTTTGTATAAAAACATATTTCCTAAAGAAATTCATTTTGAATGGTCTTAACTTGAATATAATTCTTTCTGACCGAGTGAAATTTTAAAAAGCAAAAATTCGATATTTTTTTTTTGTTCAAATAATTTCCAAACAGACCAATTATTTATTTCCTCTTCCCATCCTAAATTCAAGTATCCTATTTCAATTTCTAAAGTCCTCTTTTTCCAATGGCTACGTTTTTTCTCTATCTTTGTATTTCATTTCATTTCATTTTATATTTAATTTATATTGTAGATGTTTTTGTATTTACATCTTAAGTAGTATTTTCTGGTAAAAAATTAAGGTAAATATATTGGTATTCGAAACGTTTTCTTTTGAATAAACCCAACTATTAGTCATTACTTATGAATTACAATTGTTTTTGTACAGTTGAAAATAATAAGGGAACGATTTGTTAAAGGAACAACAAATCTGAATAAACTGTCGAGTTTTCTACGATGATTGTTTTGGTAATTGCAATTTGCACAAAAGCGTTGTTTCCCTTTACCTTGTTTGCATGCGAAAAGTATGGAAACTGGGAAAGACTGCCGGGGAAATGTGTATATAAAAAACAAAAGCAGAAGAAGAAGAGAAGCAGTTGACGTAGGTGCTAGAGCTTCGCCCATTCGCAAATAGTTCCGAGGTCCGAGGGGCCTTTTGTAACGCCCGAAATGAACGTATTGTGCTCGAAAATGCGGCAAGATTTCGTTTAAATAAACACATTTTGTGAATAATGAACGCACACAGAATCCGAAAGGAAGGCGCACACAACGCGCACACACATTCTACATAATGAACGTGTATTTTCTTGTGCTCCATTTATTCTAATCTATGGAATGAGGATCACCGCAACCGAATACTCTACCAATAACTCTAAAGACTATGTAATAAACCAATAATTGATAATTCTGGTCTAATCAAACGTAATTTACATATAAATATGCATTTTCTTAAAATAATATAAACTATGAGTGCTATAAACATAATCATTAAAGATATGTTATTTGTAAAATGTATATTTTTCTATTCTATACATTTTATAATCATTGAAACAACGTGCAATGAAACAACATTTCTTAACCCATTTTTCTCCAACTGCAACAAAGAAAAAAAACATGGTTTTTATTGTAAAAAAAACCTTCATTTATAATAACTAAGCACAAAAATAACATTGCACAAATACAATAGAAGGATTCGGTGTACTACAAAGTATTTTTTTGGTCCGCACAATGTATGTTTGTATTTTTTACAAATCGACCTGATTCTACAGTGACAACGTAAGGGGTTATTAATTATTTGTGGAAAATGTCCAGTATTATCAAATTGTATACTCTCAGGGAGTGAAGATTGGCTGCGTTGTGTCTTATTTGATCTAAATAAATAATGGCGTACAATGTATCTTGTAAACTCCAATTGAGTTACCTTTTGTCCAGATGATAGTTGTTACAGTTTACATGCGTTCTTCATAGTTAGGGCCAACACATAGGTAAAAAGTATCCACCACAATTTCTTGCCATGAATAGCAATACTCCTCCTCACATTTTCTTGTTATAATTTTTGAATGCACAACAAGTAAATCATTGATTTTATCAAATTGAAAATCAAAAATACTTCTCAGTTATTTTGATAATACCTTTGACGATTGTGACGAACACTTTGACATTCTATTCTTTCTAATGGTTGCCCTAACATCCAATTGCTACGAATATTTCACGTTTTGAAACAAAATTAATGAGAAGTTGAAAAGCACTGGTATATAATATCTAAAGCTATAAAACATTATTCAAATACCAGAATTTGTTACTACAGAGTAATGTCGTTTTAGTTTATAATAAATTAGAAGTAAATTTTAATAAGTTTTTATCACAGTAAATTTTTGAATTGTAGATTGCAAAAATATCTTTTAAATATGGATCAAAGTGAAAATTTCTATAATTCGCTAATCTAAAAAAAATTGTAAACAATTTAATGTTCAAAATTTAAATTTTATTACATAAAAACTGTTATCTAAATCACATTTTGAAATTTTCCTATTTTCGATTCTTTACTTTCTTTTAAAAACAATCAACAAAAACTGTTATTATCACAAACTAAGTAATCATTAGATCATTAGAAAGTTTTATCTTTAATTATCTTTCACAATTGGTAATTTAATTACTATTTGTTATTTTTCTGCAATTAAATAAATCGAGAAGGATAATTAATTAAATAATAATCATGTTGTGAATTATCTAATAAGCCAACTAAAACTAATTTGTAATACAGCAAAACCATAATTCTATTTCTAAGGTTCGTGAAATTTGGATGTCCCTGGTCGACTTTCTACCTGTAAAAAAAATATTTATGAGAAATATTCCATTTGATCATTTGTCGGGTACGTGATAAAATTGCTTTTACAGCTGAAGAAGATAAGCATTTTGAAGTAAATATATAAGAAAGACGATGGCATCCAAAACTCCTCTTCTTACTTTTGCACTCCTGTCAAAATTTGGATAATTCGCTAAAATTTGATCAACGATTTCGGTTATCATTTCTAAACTTTTTTGTAGCCTTTCATTCGCAATGTATATTCAAAAATCAACACTGTATGATATCTTTAAACAGCGAAACTATTTTAAGCGAATATCTTCTAGGTTTAACTACTTTAACAGATAAAACAAATTGGAAAAATACAGTTTTGCTTGTCACAGGTGAGTCATTTCACTAATGGAGTTTTTCTGTTTGATGATTTAAAAGATTAAGTTGATATTAATTAGAAATGGTTTTATCTTACTAAAGTTAAAAGCTCCTATTACATAATATTAGACGAAGAAAAACCTGATAGAATTTGCCTTTTTATATAAAGCAACATTAATAAGGAAAAATGTGGAATCCGTTACAGAAAATGATTGTAGAAAATGTTATTCCAGCAATTAAATCAAAATTTCATGAAAAGTATAAAAACAAAATAATTTACGTACAGCAAAACATCATTCCTCTGATAATGATAAAGATATTGTTACTGAAAGTTCTTCTGATGATTGCAATATTCAATTTAAGTCACAGCCACTAAACAATCCCCATTTAAACGTTCTCGATTTGTTCTTTTTTATAATTCCATTCCATCACTACAACATAAAGCTTCGGCAAGCACAATTGATGAATTGATTGAATGTGTTGAAAATCAAATATTGACTAAACTTTGCAGTTCATAGGCTTTTCAGTTTTTTTAGAATTCCAGAAAAATGTGAATTTCGGGGTAATTTTTATTTCAATGAGTCATATTTTTATCCGATTTTTTGAGTATCAATAATTGATTTGTTCTTTTCATCAAATTTATCCCTTTTAACACTTGTTCGTCTCACCAGTAATAACATTATATTATACAAATTTGATTTGCGCAAAGAAGGAATATAAAAATGCATACAATTCAATGGGTGTTTTCGCAATTGTGAGACATTTGTCCTATAGCAACTGTATACAATATTACAATAGAATCATGTTTTGCTTCTTTCTGAGAATCTTTCTGTTCTCGTCTCGTTTCATTTTCTCTCGCACATTCTTTTCGCCCCTTTTTTTCTTCTTCTTGTCCTTTTTCTTCTGCTGATTCCGAACAGGGTTGTGAGCCCTTAATGATGCGCCTCTCTAATGGAAAAAGCTCGTTATTCGCCACGTGCTCCCTTATAAATTACAAACCGTCCCTTTGCCAATTTTATTAAGCTTCAAGTCCAAACACTATTAGGCATAAAACACTGAAATGCAAACTATGTTTTTCTCAAACTCCTCTTACTCTATTCAATTACACTCGATGTCAAATGAAAATGTGATTTCAACTGATTCTCTATATATAATAGTTTTATATTCTCCATTCATTCAATAGATAAATCATAATTGTTTACAATTCTTTTATCAGATCTTAAATTAAAAGTCGATACAGATGAAAATATGATTTCGATTTTTTTATTATTGTTATTAAATCAGTTTGCATCCAATTTAATTGATAAATATTTTCTGTTTTTAAATTTCTTACGTTGCTCGAAACGTTTTTGCCTCATTTTTTTTTATTCATAGAATTTAAATTAGGAAAAAAATACATTTCTACATAAGAAACGTATTCAAACCTATTGCATTTTTATTATCATTAAACCATAGTAATATATTTTTTAGTAAAATTACAAAATAAAAAACTCAATACAATAATTTAAATATCTTAAATCAAAGAAAATCAACTGCTTCAAAGGTCTATTGACCATAGGTCTTTCTGCCCGCTTTAAATAATATTTTACAATTACAAGAAAATTTATGTAAAATCTTCTTGTCAAAAACCAAGTTATCTGTAAAATTCAAGTTACCCCTACAACTTCAGTAAACTTTAACCAATATATTACGAAAATAAGTAACATTATGTTCAGCTTTTCTAAATACGGGAATGTGAAACAGGTACAGACTTGTAAATATCATTTTTCTTAGAAAAGAGGACAGCCTCTTTGGATATCTACACATCTGGATATCTTAAAAAAAATACGGGACTGCAGAAGTGGCCAACACTTCTATTTAAAAAGTTGTTAACAGAAAATTTAAATAGTATGTATAATATGATTTACAACGTCTTTTTGGAAGATAGTATTGTTATAATATGTTATTTATAGCACTTATTATTTAATTTTCTCTTAAATTCATGTATTCTCTTCCTTTAATTTCACAATATCCAATGCAATGATCTTATAATGTACATTTTCCTGATAATGTGGATACAGTTTATATTTGATTATATTCTTTTAAATCAGTTGTTTAGTAAGTTTATAAATGTACCAACAACTGTATAAATAATCCCATTGAATGAGACATTTATTTTTATATAATATTTTACAAAATATATTCAATTTAACGCCGCGTGTGATTCCCCGATTTTCCTAGACTAAGTAGACCTCACTATAAATATGAGTTCATTTTACGCCGATTGTATTTGCGTCGGTTTTTGTATACGGATACCTGTATATATAATTCTATATACAACCCAACTTAGGACAAAAACTTCTTTTAAGTAAACTTTAACCAATTTTCTTCTACTCCCAAGAAAAGTGGACAAAAGGAAGAAACGGACATTTTCAAAGAAGATAATACGAATTTGTAGGTGTGACCAATTGGTTCGTTCCTGTAATTCATTTTTCAACTTATAAAAATTACCAGTAAAATTAGTAATGCAGCAGTACCTCGTTTATTACGGCTTCGATTAGTCTGGATTCTATAGTGAATTGTGCTTTGAAAATGAGTATAAATTGTAAAAAATGTGTACATAAAACATTTTTTTGAAATTATCTTTTTTTCCATTTATACTGTAAATAATGTTTTGGTGCGGTTAATTTTTCTATACTTCTAATTCTTGGTATCAAATATTCCGGGATATTGGCGGAGCTGATTACCGCACTAAGTGAAGTATTGCTGTAGATTGAAGTGGATATATAGGATACTTAGGTGAAGGATATCCTGTGGAACAATTTGAATGCGGAGACTTGTTACTATCAAATTACGTAAGAATTTGAAATTTTCGTCCGACCTGTTTGTCTATGCTACTTGAATGACTTCCTTACATGCAGAATATGCATTTCTCCCAATGCAGAAAACAACTGGAGAGTCCGTCAAGGAGGATTTATTTGAGGATGAAAATTGTAAGATCCCAACTGAATTTCAGACGAGGACGAATTGAATACAAATAAAATAAAAAAAGAAAAAAAACACGAAGGATATTAATAAAATTCGGTGGATGTAGGATCAATCCGACCGAGTGTATTTTTCTCAGTTGACTTAAAAACACTTATCCGGATGCTTCGCACATGTTGGCCAGAAGTAGATGCACCGTTTCACAATCCTCTTTGGCACATTTTCAAAAAATAAAAGAAACCTGAAAGGATGAGTTGAAGAGAAAGAAAGGTTTTCCTGAAACGCTTCAATTAATTGATGAGATGAGGAAAAATCAACAAGTTGGATTCTCTTAAATTACAGCTATAAATCACTTGGCCAATATAAATGCTAAGGGAAAATGTGTAGTTTTCAGCGGAACAGAAACGGGACGAGTAACAAGCATGAATATTTCATTGGATTTCCACTCGATAAAGAATGACTTTTGGCCAATATTTCTATTAATATTAATGAAATTATTAGAGTTGTTTCTTTTCAGGTAAATTTATTATTTCGTTCAAATATATATGTTTTTTTTTAAATTTGTTTCGTTGAGTTGAAACGTCTCTTGACTATTCCTTTTGGCAGAAATTTTGCTGCCTAAGGTGAGGTGTATAAAAATAGACATTTTAAATTTAAATAAAATTATAGCGCAATGAGTGGAACTGCGTGTGCCAAATGAGGCGTAAAAAAAGGTGGGCGGACGAGATGCGGATGCTGGACGTAAAATTGAGACTAACATGGCAAGTCTATATAAAGGAAGCAATAAATGCAGAGACGGGAAAATCATGGAGATGAAAATATCGTAGCGGAACGATCGTAAAAATTTACATTCGTTTACTATAGAAAGAATGATCAAAAGTATAGAAATAATAAACCAAGCATTACGAAACTTTTATTTTTTTTTTCTAATATGTTTTTTTTTTTAAAGAAATTTATGTATTTGTAGAAATTGTAATTTATATTTTGAATATTCAAAGCTTAAATGAAATAATCCAATTAAAATTTATTTATGTTTTAAGGAAAACAAGGAAATTAAAGTTTCAATTATTTTTTTTAAATGTGCAATAAATAAGTATATTTCAGGTACAATCATCAAAGCTAAATAATGATTAGAAATGTAAAATAGAAAGTTCATAACATACAATTAAATTTTCTAAACAAAATGTTTATCTTGATTTTTTGCCAACAAGACATTATGAAAAATATGTGAAAACAGAAATGAATCAGATATGTTTGTTTTGCAAGACAACATAATTACTTATTGCAACAATAAACTCTTTAGATAACTATATAAGAAGATGAAATATAAAATACATTCATTACTGAAGAAATGCCGATATTTCTCTTGTAACATTTTAAAAAATTATCAGTAAAATAAAAAAATAAAAATTATTAATAAAATTAAAAAAGAAATAAAAGTAAAATAAAAATAACATTTTCTAAATAGCAAATGAACTATTTAATAACAGATATGTTTAACAAATATTTTTTTTGTTAGAAAGTTGACTAAACTTTATTTTACATTGAAGATTATTTTATCTTGCTAGTTTCATATTTATTATAACAAAAAGTTTTATTACATTTATTTATGAAAAAAAATTGAAAATATTATTAACTTTATGGGATAATTATGAACATTTTTGAATTGGATATATCAAATCTTTATAAAATGAAATGATTTATATACATTTTTATTTTATTTATAATGGATTAATTATTTATTGAAAATTTGCAATAAATAAGTATTTCTAAGTACACTCTATATCAAAGTTCATATAATAGAATTAAATTTTCTAATCAAAATGTTAAGTTTCTCCTGATTTTCTGTCTACAAAAAATATATGTGATAACAGAAATGAATCACATATGCCTGTTTTTCAAGACAAACATGATTACATAATGTTTAGAATTAGTGTACAAGTTAATATAAGATGCTTGGATTGTGTAAATAATAAATATAATAACTAATTTTACTAAATATAAAGTAACATTTAAAAAACGCAGTAAAAAAAGTTAAAAGATTATTAATAAAATTAAAGCAGAAATAAAGAAAAGAGAAAATAACATTTTCTAAATAGTAAATGAACTAATTATTAACAGGTAATTTCAATAAAATAGTTGAAAGCAAACATTTTTGTATTATTATAAAGTTGAGTAAACTTTATTTTACACAGAAAAATATCTCTTTCTTCAAGTTCCCTATTTTTTAGAACAAAAAGTGTTATTAGATTTCTTTATGAAAAAATATTATTAACTTTTATATTCATTAATTATCCCATAATTATGAATATTTTTGAAAAATAATTTTGAAATCTTTTTAAAATCAGACAATTTAGTCTATTTTAAATCAATATTTAATGTCTTATTAAATTAGGATTAAAAAAATATATTCGAATGTAATAAGAGTAATGCCAATGACTCTCTATATAAATTAAATAGTCATACCTCGGTTAACGAAGCTTTGATACATGAAATCCAAATGTACATGTCCTATTTAACATCAGAAATATTTCAATTTAAGACCAGCAATCGTTTGACAAAATATGAAGTTGTGAAGTTTTACTAGAAGAAAAATTAGACACAAAACATTAAAAATTAAGATATTCAAATGGTTCAATAAATGCTTTTAAGATGATGTTAGAAATTTATTGTATGCAGAATATTATGGTATTCAGTACTTCTACTGAATGAATTTATAAAACTTGCTTAGAAGCAACGAAGATAATGAAGATAAAATTAATGAAGTTTTTTCTGACAAAATGTTAACAACCAAACGTTCAAAAGAGTACTAGAATAACAATGAAAACATTTTATTTTTGAGTAAAAAGGAACGTATTCTATTTATATACAAATAGTATTGTTCTTTTGTTTTAAAAAAATATTATTAATTAATTTTTTTTAATGTTTAATTTTACTGTAAAATAATATAAAAAGGCTAAGGACCTAGTTGTCGATGCCTCCAAAGAAAGAAAAAAAGAAAAAATATATATAAATTCCACACGAACTAATTAAAAACACAAGGTTCCATAATACCATCAACTTCAAATACGTACAAATTCAATAATTATCCATCTGGCATCGACAGCAAAACACTGTTTTAATAACAGTTCCTTGCTTAACAAGAAATCCAGTAATTGCTTTTCGGAAAACACAATTTCTTTGTATCACAATTATAACTCGCACGACGTTTCCGCGAAATGCAATTAGCTTATGTCGATATAAAATTATTCTTTTGATAAAAGACATTTTGTAGCAGTTTTCAGATGCAATTTATGGCGAAATATGTTGGAAAGCCTCGAGGCTAGGATATACGCTATGTGGGTGTGTGTTTTTTTTCTGTGCTGCACAATTTTTCCTGCTACGTCTTCGTCCTTCGGTTGATTGTTAATCTAAATGGTGCTGCTCGAATGGTAGTAAAAATCTTTATTGTCTGGTGGCAAAAAGGGCCGTAGGCTTCCCGGCCAGCGAATAATAAAAGTTACCCATCGAAGTGCAAGAAAGTTATTACAATTTTATACAGTTTCCAGCGAACTCCGCGCCATCCAATCTACACATTTTATTCCCAACTTAAACAGTAGTTTTACCATGTTTATTTTCACTTCGGAAGAGCAAACATTTGAGCAATTCCAGTCACGTTACAGACACTGTCTCCTATTAATTCAAACTAATTTGTATTTTTTTATAGTAAACAACTCTACTACCAACTTTGACTTTTGCAGTTTGACAAATTTAATGAATTTTAAGTAGTATCATTAAAAAAAAGTTAGAAAATTTGAACACCTGAAATATTATACTAGATATTTAGACTATTTTTGCCGAGTTTGGACCATTTTGAATTTTATTTAATTTAAAAGGGAAAATTTAGAATAATACGATGTGAAGAAAACAAAGACAAAGTTTCATTAAAATAATATAATAACTTTTCATTAAAATTACTTTTAGTTTCCAAAAGAAATCTGCAAAAGTTATTGCAATATCATGGTCCAACCTACGCTATGCTACATAGCATTTATTTTATCTCCAATCATAAGATAAAATATCAAACTATTATGCAATGCAGGTCACGCCATGGATACACAAATAAATTTACAATTTACTACCGACTTTGTCTTTTGCTTTTTGAGAATTTGGACCGAGGATCATTGAAAGATCCAGATTTTTTTTAGTGAAATTATTATATTACATATTTAGGACAAAGTTGCCGAATTTGGACCACTTGAACATTTTAATAATATTAATATTTTTAGAAAAATGAAGTGAAAGAAAGTGGTCCAGGAAATAAATTTATAATTTATTTTTCAAGTGCACAATTGCAACAGGTTGCAAATGGACCACTGGTTAAGTATTAGTTTTCTGTATTTGTTTTATTTTTGGAATACTTTCAGTATGTAGACCAACTGAACATTTACATTTAAACAAAAGAAAGAAAATTGAACTGAATGAAAGTGTTGTTACTGTTTATAAGCTACAAAATGAAATATACGTGAATTGGTCCAATCAAAGCAAATTGTTTCCTAAGATGGACCACCTACTTATATTTAGTCTACAAAATGTTTTATTTTTAGTTTAAATATTAATTTTGCTTTATTGATTTTGTTTCCATTTCACGTTTTTTTATTGAACTACCTTCCAGATTTTGTCAGGTTCAATATAGGTAAATTCTAACGGTCTAAATTACATAACCTAACCTTTCATCTACTATTATAGTCAATTGTATTTAAATATGTGTGTTTTACAGACAAAAAGACTAAAGTCTTTTGTATGCTAATGATCAGACCAGCGCACTGGTCCAAACTGGGCAACTATATACAGCATGGTATTTGTTTAAATGCGATTCATTATTTTAAAGATAAAACTGTTGTGACCGGTTACGTGTACCGTCTTTTTTTAACACAACCTAATTTATATTTTTACAGTTGGCAGCCCCACTACCAACTTTGACTTTTACAACTGACATTTTGACTGTAATCATATGATTACATGAATAAAATGAATTTAAATAGAAAGTCATCGAATTCACCAGAGTTAAAGCGAAAAAGCCCGGAAATTGTATATATATATATATTAAATATTTACATGGTATTTGTTTTAACGTGAAACATAACAAAGGTGGAAACCCGTTGGGAACGAACGAACTGAACTACGAAACAGCCCTCATACATTTATTCACATGAGAAATATTTTATTACGTAACTCTTTCTCTGTCTCTATTTCATTCCCTCTCGGTCCATTACGCAATGCACACCACGGTTCAGCACAGTACGTTTAATTAATACCGAAGGAACTTGTAAGCCGTTCGTTTCGTGCTCATAATAATATTATTTATGCGGGCTAACGTTCCCACTTTGCGAAAAATAAATACATTACTCACTTATGCGTTGTTTAATAAAACAGAAAGTAATAATAAATAAAGTACATGTGAGTGCGTATATATATAAAAGCGTTATTCATTACTGGTATATTTTTATTTTGGTTGTGGATATGAGAAGGATAGGTATCGTAAGCAAGCGACTCGACGACGTCAACACGTCTGACGTGGTAAAACGTTGCCAAAAAAAACTATTTTTGTTCGCTTATTACAATCGGTTCTATCTATTCTCTTAATGTCTAATTGCAGTGACTTCCACTTACAAAATTTATACAATAACATCGGCACTTCAAAGAGAGACGATCAATAAGTACGGTGCTGAGTGGATCCGTACGATTTACGTGAGAGTGTTAATTATGAACACATCAAAACGTCTCGTAAAACGCTTTCAAACTAATTCTATGTAATCTTATTACATTGTTCAAGTCTTGCCAGAAACGTTTCAGTAACATTTGTCAAATACACAATACGCATTTACTGTCGCTAGAAAATTTAGCGTCGTTGGAACCACGGCGATGAAACACTTACATAATTCAAAAACTCAACAACGATCACATTTAATTTAATGTTTTGAAATATGATAATTACAAACATATTTTTGAATGTAACTAAGGTTTGGTGATATTTTCAATTTCATTCTAAATAAGTTAAAAGAAGATATTATTACAGTACAATTTTCCTAACAAAACTTGTGAAGTTATTTCCAATAATATAAGAACATAAATAATGATCATAATCGCTTCCAGTACGAAACCGTACTAATCGAGGACATTAACACCTCATCAAAACAGAGCAATAAGAGTCACGACTGTACAGGCAGGAAAAAAATCGATCATTTATGTATAAAAAATAATTTTGTGTACTAATATCTTAGAATTTATTTATATTTTCCTGAAATTATATTAATATGTAAATTATCATTCTTATCTTGTGACCTAATTTTTCAGACACCAATTTTCTATATCAATATTCTATATATTTTATGCAAAGTTTTTTTTTACGAAATTGATTAAAAGGATTTCCGCTTTAATCTTAAGAAAAAAAATCTATAACTTTATTGATAAAAGATGAAATTCTATTATTATTATTCCGCCAAGTTTATTTATAAAAAAAAAACTACTTTTGAGCTATTTTTTTCAACTGCTTTCTGGACATAACACTAATTTCACCATTTTAATTTAGACAAATTCGACAAATAATTGATACTATAGGAAAATGTAGTTAAATAAGTTATGTTTATGGTCAATGTAGTGGATTTTTGTATATTACGATTTGAATTATACCGTATTTAGTATTGTTTACTTTTAGTTATTGTTACAATATAAAAAATATAATTAGTTAAGTGTGTTTTACAACGATATTATGACGATTTCTGACATCGGTTTAAAACTATTAAAGTTACTTGAAATAATATATTCTAAATTCGTAATAATTTTACAAATTAAAATAATAATATTTATTGCAACAAACATAATAAGAAAAATTAAATATAAATTATTACTCGGAAACTCTTCAAAACTATTGAAGTTACTTGCATTTCTATAAATTTGAAAATATATAATTCCAATAACTAAAAAATACATTGCAGTAAATATATTTCCCGGAAAATAATAATTTTTATTTAAACAAATTAAAAATTGAAACGTATTTAAATAATCTTAAGCAAATAAAAAAGCATATATTTTAAATTTATATTTAAATTAATTGAAGTTGTATGTATGATTACATTAATTATAATAAAAACTATAAGTTAAATTATTATTCCAAACTGCTGACATATCAAGGTAAATACATTTTTTGTATTATCAGAAATCGTAATATTCAATGTTTTTTTTTATATTTTTGCAATAAATATTCTTTTTAATTGAACATTTTATTCCACCCTAAACTGAATTATTGTTACAAATTATGTAACATGGAAATACATTAAAATATAGAAAAAAATTTCAATAGATTTAATATAATCATTTTAATTGGTTACTAAATCGCTAAAAGCAAATATTATTGTATGCTTTCATAACTGTAAAACTACTAAAGTTTCTGTAATATTATAAAACTACAATCAAACTATAATTATGGAAGTTCTAGAAATACCGTTAAAGTAAAAACAACAAACATTTTTCATTCCATTATAAATGAAAGAAAACATCATTATTTTTCAATAACTACTACTACAGAACACAAACATCATTCTAAATTTATAAATCTTAAGATTTATTATATTTTTCTCTAATTAATTTTTAAATAATTATTCAAAAACGATAACTCTATTATAAATCACATGAACTTGCATAAATATAAGATTGTAATTAATGTCAATACAATATAAACAATAGAGTCAATAGTAAAAACATATTTATTTTATTATTTATAATTTTACTATTTTTTTGTATTATGGACAAAGAACTAAATTTTGTTGCTTTTTAATACGTTTCTAAATGTGTCTACTCGCAAATCATTTTTGTTTGAGTCGAGTTAAGCTATTTTTATTCTGTGATTTTAAACTTGTTGATTTTTCTTTCGTTCTATTTCAGCGTTTCAGAAAAAATATCGTGAATATTTGTGGTTTTCGAATTCTATTTAAGTTGCTTAGAAAGAATGCAATCATGCACATCTCTCGAATTGCATTTTTGACAAGATTCCAAGTCGATTATATATAAATATATTTTATGTGATATAAATGTCACCGTCGACTTTGCCATTATATAAATTGAAATTTCATACAAATATTATAAATATGTGTATAAAAGTCATTTTTGATAGATATTACTTAGTTATTTAACATACTTTAAAATTATTTATTATCTTATGATTTTGAAAAAATAGTTTATAGATAAAAAAAAACTATTCAATTATCATATAAATATTTTCGAAAACGTTGTTTTAGTTGTTTTTGAAAATTCACAATTAAATATAAGTAGATCAGTCCATTTAAAGCAACTTGTTTCCCAGAATGGACCACTTGATTAATTTCAATTATATCAAGTATAATTTAAGAAAACATCCAAATCCAAATCCTTTTAAAAATCGGAAACTTTTACTTGGAAATAAATTTATTGTGTTATTTAATTGTAACATTTTTTTTTAAATAAAAACATAATGAATTGTATTTTTAAAAAGATATAACTTGCTTGTCAAAAAATAATTTTAGAGAAAAGCATGAAGAATCACAATTAAATATGCGTCAATAAAGCAACTTCTTTTCCCAGAATGGATCACTAAAGAGAATTACAGTTATCTTAAATATAATTGAAGCAAAAATAGTTTTAATCGTTTCACTTAATTTCTACATAACCAATTTCGTTTCAAAATTGGAAACTTTCAGTTATTCATAAAAAAAATAAACTAGTACTTTTCAATATGATGTAATATAATCAATAAAAGCAACTTGTTTCCTAAAATGGACCACTTGTTTAACTTCGGTTATGTTAAGTATAATATTAGCAATTAATTTCTTCTTACCAAATATACTGTCAATTATTAAAAAAATATATTACTATTAAATTGTTACATGGTTTGCGAAATTTCTTTAAAGTAAAACTAAGAACAAATAGTTTTTTTAATAATGTAATTTGTTTTTCAAATTATTCATATCAAGATTAATTTCTAAAAAAAATAGGTCTTGAAATGTTATCCTTCTCCAATAAATTTATAATTCAACATGGATTTTTGTTTAAGAAAAAATTAAAAATAAATAATATCTACTTAATTTTTATGTCAATTTAAAAAATGATAATTTTGTGTATAACTATAAATAAAGTTAAATGCGATTGTTACGAATTGAAAGAATACAAAATGTTTATTAAGTTTGATTTATTTCTGAAAACTTAGGTCAAAATGATAATTTTACGTATAACTTCAAACAACGAGGAAATTGATTTAAAACATTTAAAAAAAAGTTTATAAAAAAGAGTCTAGAAAACAGTTAAAAATATGATCTGTTTATTTGCGAAATTGAGTAATCCGCATATTTTCCAAATTACGTTCTAGAATGATGACTGGCTCTCAGTATTTTTAGAAATGAACAGAAGTTTTCGTTTTCATAATTTCCATAAATAGAAAAAAATAAAATTAAACGCATAACGAAATACAAACATTTTAAATAATCGACTAAAATGCATTTTTTTTTGGAGCGAATTTTAAATTGCCTCCTTATTCTCAGCATCTTGTAGAGATTGAACTCATTACGCCAATTGAAACAATAAATATTTACGAAAAGATCCGCAGCTGTGCATCCTAATCGGTCTATCGAACAGTCTAGGAATAGACCGACCGACCCAAGAAGAACCGTAGATTATCCAGCGCCGTGGGGAGCAAAATATATTTTATAAATATATAAAAATAGTTACGATTCTGACTAACATTTACACAATTCGAACATCTAAATTTAAAGTGTTTTATTTTATTTTTCACTCTCTAAAAAAATATATTACAACACTAATTGTTTGTTTTCTTTGTTCAATTTCTCATAACTCGAAAACGTTTTACATTTCGTCCCTTAATCGAGTATCTTCGTTTCGTTTGAAACGGCTTTTCAGGTTCCTTATGAAAATGATTTATGAAAAGTAAATTAACTTCCCCTTACTCATGTTAAGAAAACATACGTACAATGCGATATTATTTTCGTCAATATACGATTTTTTGTTGTAAATCTTTTTTGCTGTCTTCTTAAGCAAAGAATATAGTCTAGACGTTTCCATTACAAAAGGAAAATAATAAATATAATAAATAAAGGGAGACGTGCCGCAAAACTCTTCATCTTATCTCCTCTTTGCTAGTTTATCTCGTGATTTTGACCCTAGATATATTATTTAACCATCGTCAGGTATCCAATATCCTTTCGATAATTAATAAATAATACTTCTATTCTCGATTCTCGCAGGCTTTTAATTTTGAATGAAGGTTCAAGGCAACAAGAGATTTCATTTTCTCAACGTGAATGTACGAATTTTATATAAAAAAAATAAATCGATTTTTTATGAATAGTAAAAATTCATTTCCACTTAACTGTACAAATATTAATTGCAAAATAGTATATATAGAAAATGATTTATCTTAGGAAATATTAAAAAGATGTCATAAGTTTTTACTTTAATTTCTCAATTCTCTAACATTTTTTATACCTATAACATTCTATATTTATTACTTATAACATCTTTCATATTAGAATAATTTCCACGTTAATGTACTATATAGTAAATTTCTAAAAATTAACATAATCAATGCAAATTCAAACTGACTGATGAGGTACATTCTATTAATATGTTGTTTAAATGAATTAAGATTACCCTTTCTTTTCCATATATCAATATTATAAAATTAACTTAACAAGTTTGCTAAATGATTAGATTTATTACTTTGTAAACCGAAGTAACATAAATCAAAACTACTTATTATATTCTTTTATAAAATATTATGAAATTACTGAAAATTTACGACGTAAACCGAAGCAACGTGACTATACTATTTTTCTTCATTGTTATTTCTTTCTCACGTTTTGCCTAAATGGAGTACAATTTCGTATTTTTTTTTATCTAGATACAATATTATCTAATTAGTGAAAATTGACGACGTAAACCGGAGCAACACAAATAGAATCTATCTGTTCATTGTTAACTTAACAGACTAGAACTAGAATTACATATTTTATATTTAGATAATGTATTATGAAAGTACTGAAAATCAACGACTAAAACTATTATTTTAATAATTTTGTCAACATTTTCCAAAATATAAGATTTTTTTTGACTATATTATAGTAAATTATCAATAGTTTTCTTTTACAAAAATTCTGTTGTAGTTATTTTTTGTAAAATATTTTTCCTTAGGTATATAATGTATAGAAAAATTAGAAACGGATCATATATGATGGTTTAATTAAACAATTAGAAGAAAAGATTTTTTAAGATAACAATATGACAAACATATTTGTATATATATCTAATCATTTTGTACAAAATATTCCAATAGATTCATAAAATAATAAAAATAAAAGAAAACAAATCACTAAATAATTGTTACACACACAACAATATTGAAAACTTGGTCATGAATCGATGGGATTTGTGGAGAATTGTAATTACAAATAAATATATAAAAAAGACAAAAAAGGAATGTTACAAATTGATAATGGTTTAATTAAATGACTAAAACAGAAGTATTAAATTGTTTTTGATTTACATTTTTTCAATATATCTAACAAATATTTGTTAATATTAATAACTCAAATTTAAAGCAAATGTTAATCTTCAAATTTGTATTAAAGTTATAGATTACTTGATGAATATTCTAATAGATTTTATATTAATATTTTTCTTCTTTAATTTACATAATCATTCCTGAGTTTCACTTAAACGACAGATTGAATATCTGTAATTCGGCAGGTCGATATTGAAATTGGGTAGGTTTTAATAAAGCCCTTTGCTCCGTTCCTTCAATTTGGTTTTGGTATAAATGCAGATGAGAAAGGGTCGAGAATTAAAAATTCACCTTTCGCATATCGATCTGAAGACAAGGTTAATTTTATTTGGGATATTCCCTGAAGGTATTTGCTCATGAAGGCGGAAGAGGTGCGCAAAAAAACATAGGGAGAGGAGAGATGGAGCCGTGGGCCCTTTAATTAGAACCCTGTTTGGGTAAATTCTCAAGGAATTCCGTAAATAGAATGGTGAGCTGGAATAATGAAGAAAATCGCGTTTAGCGAAGACAACATAAAAGAGAAAACGAGAAAAAGAGAGATAGGTTTATATATATATCTACAGACACAAAAAAAAACGCAGGGCCGTTTTGTTTATCGGACTGTATTTGTTTTTAGGTGGAAATGAAGAGGAGGCGGCAGCAGCCGGGGACACGCGGGGAGGAGGACTTCGTTCCCGGGTTCTATTTAGATGTTTCAGCTGGCTAACCAGGAGTTAACCGGCGGTGGCTTACATCATCTACCTGCAGTAGACACCGGCGACTCCTCGTGCAAGCACAGACTCATCTCCGTGAGCTGCGCCCGTTCGCGGGAAAAGCCTCCAAGATACCGGCTTTCAGTGATTCCGTTTTTTACCAACCCATTATGTGAGTCTCATTCTCTCTGTCTCTCTATCTCTTTGTTTCTCTTTCTCCATCAGTGCCCCCCTTGAGCACCATTTGTAGTTATATAATTAGCGTTTAAGACGGATGGATACTAGCTGCTAAATGAGTAACAATATTTATAGACGCAGGCATACCAGAAACTCCAACATCGCTTACTCACATCAGGTTACACCGACAAAAAAAAAACGCTGCATCTCCACACTTCATTTCACTTAAACATTGCCATTTTCCTCACTTGATAACTTATTGAAAACTGCAAAATAACAAACTTTAATAGAACTAAATTTGTAATGTTGCACATTCAATTTTTGAATCTAAAAGAATATTATATAAAAGAAAAATATAAAACGCATCACGATTCTAAATTACTCTATACAATAAAAAGCGTACATTTCGTTAGAAAAAAATACTATAGTTAATTAGCATTTTTTAATTTCGTTTAATTAATGAGAAGAAAAAAATACCAATGAGTGTATTTGATTGTGTATTTTATAGAAAACTATATTCACTTTGATAAAATAAAAAGTATTGAAGTTTCGTGAAAAATATATAAAAGACAAATAAGATACTTCCAATCATAAGTTTGATAAATTGAATTGCTGATTTTTTAATATAATATTCAATTATATTTTAAAATCTTCTAATATTCAATTATCGAATATTATTTTATTGGTAATAATAATGAAATTATTAAATATATTTAAAAAGAAATTCATATTTTTTGTTCTAAATTAATGTATTTTGATTTGTTTGCTGAAAATAATTAGGAAATACCAAAAATTCCAAATATGGAAATATTTTTATGTATTTGCACAAACTCCTAATAAATCCCAAGACAATTAACACCAATTAATGCATTAGAATTGTTATGAATCATTTTTGGGTTTTACGTTTTTCACCGGCAATATTAATGATTTCCAACCCTTTTTTTGTACGTTTCCGTTTCCGCATTTTTTTCATTATTATCTTCGTTTTTGATAAGTATGTATGTGTATTTTTTAAATAACGTCCAAGATTGATTCGTTATTTTGGCAGATATGGCCACGAAAAATCTCACCCCCGACGCGAAAATAAATAAAGGCAATAAAGCAGATTAATGTCCGTCTGTTGGGCTGTCCATTTATCTAACGACCCGACGCCCTTCGGAGGCTACAGCCTCCGAACGAGATTGCAGGTATTTTCTGGACCCATCAACTTGGAACACTTTAAAATAAACGCCCATCTTCAACCCCAAAAACAAACATAAACTATGTAAGAAACAACAAAACACAACAAGAATACGATGAAACAAAATGTACTTTAGAATTATGATATTCTCACTAGTTCTTCATTATTTGTTTCAATAATAAGAAAGAATAAAAACAATTTACTGTTTCAAACGGCTATTGACCATTAATATTTTCATGACAAAAATATCATCCGTTTCTACAAAAATTCAACTTTTGGTCTGTACCAGGATTTCCCGGGAAATCCTGGCTGATCTTTATAATCTAAACTCCGGGATTTACCAGTTGGTAAACAAACTAACAAACTTAGAAACGGAATATTAACAATGAAATTGACATAAGACATAATTGAATATATGGTGTATCAATTATTGGTTACAATCGCGTTCAATGTCAATTAAATTGCAGTACTTCTAAGTACAATTAGTAGTTGGTACAAAGATAATTGCATATCAGGTGCATATTGGTTATAATCGCGTTTGATGAAAGTAAAATTGCAATGCTTATAAGTATATTTAGTTTATTTGGTACTACTAATAAACATACAACATATTATATATATAGACTAGAAGCAACATCGATATGATGCGTCCACATCACATGTAATAAGTAAATAAGAACATGTTTTTTTATACTTCAAGCGTACTTGATATTATAAATATTTTCAGTTTACTTATTTGACGTGGTGTGTCTGCACCCTAATAATATTTATATCTTTTTTTAAAGTCAATCAATTTTTTAACTTTTCAATTAATTTTACATTAACTTTCTACTAACCTATAAAATAATAAATTTTAAAGTTTTAAGCAAATTCTTACAAATTAAAAAAAAAACTTAGAATAAATGAATGCATTAGAAAGAACTATATATTTTTTAAACATGCTTTTTCCCTATTTTTCGTGATGTTGCCCTTCAGCTCATGCCGAATTGGAATTGCGTTTCCAATCGGGCTTTATAAATGGATTGGCATGAATTATGAATCGAAATCAATTATTTGTCCGAACGGAACGAAACGTGAAAATGTACTGGGTAAAAATAAAACTAGGGAATATCTAGTTAGTAAAACGTCCAGTAAATAAATTATTTCAACACAAAATCCAATTCAATTTCGATTGGATATGTATGTATATGTATGCGAAGAGTACTACTGTAGCAGCATTTATGTCTGCTATTAATTCGTAAATCGAATTACTATAAATCAATTATGTAAAATGGAATTCGAGTCGTTGTGTCGCTCGAAATATTAAAAATGATGTGCAATAAATCCAAGTCGACTATTAATCGTGATTTATTTGATTAATGTATTTTCATTTGTATACGTTAGTGTTTCTTTTTTGGACGTATTTTAAAGAAGTTTCATATTATTTCGATTTTAAAAATAGAATAAAAACACGATATACGGATAAAAGTCGACTATTAATCACGATTTATTTGACTAATGTAATTTTATATGAAAATGTTAGTTTTTAACAAGTTTTAAAGAAGTTTCCAATCATTTCAATTTTAATAAGACAATAAAATATGATATATTTAGATTAATTGAAATATATCGAATAATTCAACTAGTAAATAACAAATTTGTAAACGATAGTTTTTAAAGTGTTTTAAAGAAATTCAGTATAATTTTAAATATATTTTTGAAGTAAAGTGATTATATAATTTGCAAAATTATTTCATTTTTTGTATATTTCATAAGATTTTTTTTTATAAATACCGCACTGTTTGAATCCGGACTAATCGAGAAAAACTTTTTCAGAGTTAGATCCTTTTTAAATCATAAATCTGGTTGTTAACTATCAAAATTTTCGAACAATTGAAAACTGTTATATCGACGCTTCGTTATTAGAGATAACGTTAACTGATGTAAGAACTTATGTAAGACGTGCATATATATTTTCTATATAAAAACACTTAAAAAAGTGATAATAATGTTAAAATATGGCCCAATATTAAGATAAGAGGTAGTAAATATTATTAATTATCAAGTTTCTACCTATTTGTCTTTAATATAAGAGACATTAACAAAAATAGGTGATTCATAGATGTGTTTTAATTCCTGAAATATATCCCAAAATCAATATAGATAACAAATATGATATATTTTAAATTAATCGAATTAAAGCGACAAATTATATTTAAACAAAAAATCAGTAAATAAATTGGTTGTAGCAATGAATGTTTCGTATCTATTATCTGAAATAAATCAAGAAATGCGGTGATGTTTCGAAATGGGAAAAGACAGAACGTTGATGAAATTTGTCTAAACCAGGAACGACCGACTCGGATAAAACACATATATAGATATATATAATCTGGTGGTCTTGAAGGACACTAATGGAAGTTTTTATGGAGGGAATAAACCAAGTCGGAATCACGTTGTGGATGAGGGGAAAAAGCAAATTCGTGTTGCGACATAATTGCATGTTTATAAGTGGCACGAAAAGCCGATTTCGTTTCAGAAGAAAACATACGAAACGATCAAAAATTGCAAAAGATTATTTTTTTGCTAAACATACGTTAAATAACAAGAAATAAAAACATTAAAAAAAAGACGTTGCAAATAAAGCGACGAGGTTTACGACATTGTCACGGTATGTTGACAGGTGATTTAAGTGAGTTAAGTAACAATTGGCGAAAACCATCCTGGCACTTGGCCACGAAAAAATGGAGGTTGGGCCAATGCGAAACACTTATAAAAATTAAACAAAATCGAGCCTGAAATTACAAAGAAATAAATAAACAAAATAAAGTGGTGCCCCACGTTGGTAGCCGGTTTTAGTTTTGAACCACTTTGCAAACACCTCTCGACTGTTTATTTAATCTTGTATGATCCGTTTGTCAGGTTTTCTTTTACTCTTAAGCCGGATTACGTGCACGAAGAACATTTGCATTAACTTGCGAGCGTTTGAAACGTGTGTTTGTACGTTCGGACTTATGCAAACATAACAACATACTACTCCGTGCGATGCTATGAACACATTCCGCATTAAAACTGGACTAATACATACACACACCAGACACATTTATAAATTCAGGATATAAAAAAAAAGGAAACGTGCATTTTGCAAACATGAATTAACGAACGAGCACTTAACCCGTATAAGCCATAAACACACATGGAGATATACGATTTGCAGAGGAATTGAAACTCGGCTTGCAGTTACAAAAATAAAAGAAACGAGAGAAAGAAAGAAAAAGGGATTTTATTTTTATTTTATTTTCTGTGTTTGTACGTTCGTATTTAACGGGAAAACATTTAATTTCCTTGGCCGTAACTCTAATTGCCCGGCATCGGGGGTTTTAATTGCTTATTTTCCGGAATGCTTTTCATGCGAGCGAAACAAAGAGCGAGAATGGAGACCCATAAATATGATAATATCCCGTTGCATATTTTCTAGGTGATATATTTATCGGTCGCAAATATTGTTACGCAATATTTTATCCTCGAGCAATATAATATTTCGACGAAGTCCTATATTTTAAAGTTTAACAATTAAGAATCAAATAGTTAATGTCAGCTTTTATTGATAACATATAGTAAGACCTCGTTTATCGCTTTAGATTCATTCCTAAAGACAGTAAACAAAACAGCATAATAGGAGGTCATTTTAACACATAGCAAATAGGGAAACACGCGGTCAAAAATAAACAAATTTTACTTTAATTTTTAAGTTGTACTTATAGTAATTTGCATTATTATATATGTTTTATATAACACAAACATTTGCACACAGAAATATTAAGTTTATTTTTGATTTTTTATCTGGAGTCATTTGTCGCTTTCTTTTTCTTTCATTAAGCAAATGTTGGTAGCAGGCGATTGCACCCAAAATTCCTCTTTTTACTTTTGCACTCCTTTCAAAATTTGGATCATTCGCTACAATATTATCAACGATTTATATTATAAATGTTTTCTAAGAAAATCAGAATAAGTATTTTCATTCTTCATTTCCCTATTCTGCTAGTTCTTGAAGGTCATCGTTGCTGAGACCCTCACCATAAAACTGCAGTAACTCCTGAATATCCTGCTGATCTACATTTCAAACAAGCATACATTATGTGGAAGGACAGCGCTTCGTGTTTGGGAATAATCTTATTATATACGAATAATTTGAAGTCAAGTGAAATTTTGAGATTTTTAAGGTTTACAGTAAACCGCTTGTAACAAATCAGCATTAATCGAGGTAGCGCTAAACGAGGTCTTACTGTATTCAGTTTTATTATAAATACATTAATTATTTATTATAAACTTTATATATTTGTTTTTTATTTTCAATTTTTAACCAATTTAAAATAATTCTTTATAAAATTCAATAAAATTCATCATATTCAGATTTATTCGCAAATTAAAAACACATGCCTTATTTATGTCTGATCCTTTTATTAAAAATGCTAAGATGTTGATATGATTACAATTTTGAAATATTTATAGTAAATTCATCTGAGATGTAATAAAACCATGAAATTCTATGATTTATTGCTTTACTTATTCTTAAATTAAGTTGTTCATGTTTTCCATAATAAAAACATTCATTAATGTAAGTTTAACTCAAATTCGCCTTATCATATAGATATAGAGCCTAGGGCTAGGCTATTTTGTTGTTAAGTTGCTTTTTATTGTAATTCCTTGAGAAATTTACTAAATCTATTATTTATTGCTGAATGTTCAAAAATCAAAACTGAAATAATTAGTGACATCAGTAACAAATGTTACAAAAAAAATGTCGCAAATTTAAATCTGACGCTTTTACTAAGACACCCTATATAACTCCAAACTGTCTCAAAATGTTTAATATTCATAAATGATATGAATATGTGTATACAATATATTATGAAGATTAGTATTTGTTCGCTTATATTTAGTAACACCCTTTATAATTAATAAAACATTTGAATTACTAAAGGCGTAATTAAACCGCAACCTTGTGGAACCATAAGGAAATGTTGTAGCAAAATGTTATATTTATTAATGAATTAGTGTAAATGAGTAGTGAAGGTCATGTGTACCATGTGTTTCTGGCGTTTGCGCCTAATCCCAAAACACACATCTGGTAGGTTTTAGAAAGATCACATAGTGGGTCTAATGCTTTATAAAACAAATTACTTTCAAGTAATTATCTATTTAAAAACCATATGAATCATTAAAAGTTATTTTTAAATGACTTGTTTTTATAAAAGTACATTCGAATTGATCGAAAACTATAACTATTTTCTTTATATAAACATGAGGCAATTTGTTTTTTATGAAATTATACTTTCAAGTAACTTATACAGTCAAAAAAGAAATAGTTGTATATAATTAATTTGTTGTCAAATATAATATAACCGAAACCTAATCCATTCCGAGAACATAAGATACTTAATTGACTTATGACTTATAGAAAAACGTAGAAAAACAATTTTTCTGCAACTCCCAACTATTTTTATATTCTATTTAATATACTTAATTAATTATTGCTTTATAAAATTCCTGGTTATTTCTTATTTATTTTATTATAAAAATACATTTAAATTATAATAATAATCATTTAATTATTGATTAGTTACTTCAATTTTAAATAGTTAAAGTCCATTAACATTTTGCATCTATCATCCAGAATGCAATTGCTTGTAAAATAAGTATAACACAATTTGAATCGGGATTTCCTAAACTGTGCGTCGCGGTTGAGCTACAGGAGAGCCTCGAAAATTGAATAAAAACTACTATTAGCATAAAGTTCGCCCTAAGATACACCAATGTTTTGACTCCTAGAAAAATTCTGATATAGACGCCCTTACCGCAAACCGAAAAAGTTTGGAAACACTTGATTTATATGATAAGAAAATGCAATAAGTAATTTTATGAGATTTAAGGTTGTTTATTTACACATTTACGATGTATTATTAAGTATTTTTACATTACCTAAAGGCTAAACATTTGTAATTTATATTTCGTTTCCCGCGCGACCCAGCTTATTTGTTTGTGGTTGAACTATAAAAATGTAATGCAATCCAATTAGAGGTCGCGACCCATATTTTGAGAAACACTGTTTTAAAGTATTGGTACTAATTAAATTTAGTGTATTTATGATGTTTCGACGAATGTAATATGCATATATTTAACTAATTACCCTTTAATCTTGAATTGTTAACTAACTTGTATTAACAAGCATACATTTTATAACAAATACGGGGAATACTATTACTTGAAAGAAAAGCTATATTATGAGTAGCTTTGGTATTTTGTAGTTTAATGTAGCGCAACTAATTAAGGAGTATGTACGCCTGGGGCAGGAAGAGCCCGGAGACGCGATATGTTTATACGCTAATTCCCTTTGATGTTATCCCAAAGAACAAACAAACGGCAACGCGAATACGAGTTTTCTTTATTCCCATTCTTATTTTATACAAATATATATTTTTTTGTTTGTTTGTGTCGTGTGTAAATAATTGAAAATGTTGCAGAGCCACAACGAAGAGTTGAAAGATCTGGGATCGGTGAAAGAGGAGAAAGGCCCGCGGGGCCTCGGATGAACGACCGTCCCACCAGAAGCAAGAAAAGCAAGAACAGGTAATTTCCTCCTTTATAATTCACCGTCGTAATCCAAGCACTCGTTGGCAGCCGCCCCCGCGCGCCGCCGAACCCCAGCCAAACCCCCCCTCTAGGGCCCCTCGCGTAAGGCGGCAGACCTGATAAATTATTCGTGGACTCAATTTTAATTAATAAAAGCATCAACTATTAAAATGCCATTCCTGGAAAGTAACAACCCCCGCCCGCCCCCGCTCCAAACTCCCTTTATCCAATATTCAGATTGTATCCCTGAATCAAGAGCTATATCAATTTCAATAACTGCGCCAGTTATCGCCTCCCCTCGACAACTTTTTAATTGCCCAATTTCGTATTTAACGCCGCCATTCGCAATTTAATACTGAACTATTTATTTCCGGCCATAATAATAACGACTCTTACGGTTTTATTCATACGATGCACGTTGCTAAAATAAAATCATGGTGCAAAAATTGATAACTGTATTGCGCGGGATTTTCGAAAACGTGTTTAATAATACCGATTTATTCATGTGGCGTACAATAAACAAAAACCACAAAATTGAAAACAGTAATACGCAGGATTTTTGAAAATACGTTTAATGATAATGACTCTTTGGGTTTTATTTATGAAATATGCATACCCAAAAAAAAAATTAAATCTGAAATTAACGGAATTTTTCAAAATTACGACTATCTCGGTTTTATTTTTGAGATGCACAACAATTTCGAAACTGAAATGCGCGGGATTTTTAAAAACAAAGTACAATGTACTTCGCAATAATATATAATAAAATTGAAAATCGCGGTATTTTTAAAGTCGAACTTAATAACAGCACAACAAATTTGCGAACTACAATTTTGGTTTTATTTGGTACAATAAATATCAAACAATTGAAAAGATAATTCAAAACTGAAATGAGCGGGATTTCTAAAAATACCTATAATAATAGAAATGATTCTTTCGGATTTGTTCGTGCTATAGATGGAACAAAAATCGAAGCCTAAAATTGAAAATTGAATTAAGTGGGATTTTTGAAAATGCTAATAATAATAACGATTCTTTCGGGCGGGCACATTTGTACACATAGAACAATAAGAGAAGCAAATAATTAAAAGGAAAAATTAAGCGGGATTTTTTTGCTAATAAATGCTCATAATAATAACGAGGTAATGTATATCATTAAAAAAAAGAATAAAATTCATAACAGAAATGATTTTTTTTGAAAACTTTTAATAATAACGACCCATAAGAATTAATTTATGTGGCGCACAACATAAAACAATTACAAAATTGAAAACTTAAATGCGCGGGATTTTTAAAACTGTGAATAATAATAACTATTATTTGGCTGTTTAAAGTTTTCATGCGCAGTAAAACTTTTCACACAATTTAATGCGAAAAAAAAAAAATAAGTACAAATTAGAAAATAGGAATGCGCGGGATTTTTGAAAACGCGCCGGCAATAAATTTCTGATATTGTGTGCTTTCGGAATTAACGACGACCTAAAAGAAAATTATTATTTTGTATACTGCTGTGAAATATATGGTGTAAAGGAAGGCGCGTGTCTGAAGGATATTAAGGAGGATTTCGTTTTCGGCGGTTTCACAAACGGATATTTACTTACCTTGTTTATCGCCCTCTGAAACATATTTTCCTCCAGATTCCATCAATTCCATTAAATCAACGAAAATTCTGCTATACTTTACTTTCTAAAGTACTTTGTTATTATTATCAACAATAAAGTTTTAAAACATTTAATCAAGAAAACGCATTACTTTTTAAACTACAATAAACATTTATAACTTCGAAATTGACAAACTCAGTAATTACAATCCTACAATGTACATTAAATATTCAATCAATGCATGAGGAAAATGCAACATTCAATATTAGAAACAAATTATTTCATTAACATTTTAATTAATTACAATTGTTACAAGTGTTTATTTAATTAATTTATTTCAAATTTTGAAAATCCGAATTATATTAGAATTTAAACAGATTGTACATAAATCAAAACAAAAAAAAAATAATTAAAAAATACTTTCGTTAAGGCTTTAATCTACTTCACGAAATAACATCAATCCACGATTAACGATTAAATTATATTCATCAAAGAAAGTAATTTAAGACTTAAGAAAATGCAAGTCAATTAAGCATAATTTAATACGAAAATAAACGAAATTTTGGATTAAGCATATTTGAAGCAGTTAAATTTAAATTATATTGGGACAAAGTAATTCACTTTCGTACAAAAAATATACAGCATTAATCCGTATAGTATTGCTAGTTGAAACCGCACTAATCGAAGAATCAAATATATACATATATAAATACCACAACAAAAGGCTAAAAGAAACAGTTATTCTTATCCATGTTTGCATATTTTTTAGAATTCTAAATATAAAATTCTATAGTAAATCAATGAATATTCCAATAATTAAACTATCAGAAAATGCGATGGAAGTGATTTCGATTCGTCGCATACAAAAATCTGTTAAAAGACGGATTTGCATGTCGTTAATTTGCGATTTAAAGCTCGTAGCGAGAAGAATTTACATTTTAATCAGCTTTCGCAACTGAATTGTTAAGTATTGATCATTGTAGTAGTTTACTCTAGCAAGACTTTCGTATTCACATTCTTTTGATAAAAGAGGAATTACTCAGAATAATACAAGTAGTTTAATGAGATGCCGTGTACCTTCTTCAATATCTAAGTAATTGCGACATCAAAGGCAACAGTTTACGTAAAGAAATGGGGATTTTATATTTAAAACGGGATCCAAATTTCAATCTACATATTATTATTTTTAAGAAGAAACATTAATAAAATATGTATATGTAAATATAAATCTACATGTTCAAAATCTACATTATAAAATAATTTATTGAAAAAATGAATGCATTTTTATTTCTAATTTAATAAATTAAATATGTATTTTTGTTTTATATTAAATTTCATTTTCATAATTTAATTTTGTCCATTTAGTTCAATAGGTAAAAAAAACAGATCAAATTATTCCATAATTACTAAATAAAAAATT